>NW_026516871.1:0-49229 GCF_025766255.1 Zychaea mexicana | reverse complement strand
CGCTTGTTAATATCAGAAAACGCCGGTTTTGACCAGCAATTGGAATGACCACTGAGGAGTTGTGTAAAACGTGTGTTGTATATTCGTGCGTCAAAGTTTTATATGTGTTCGAGTGCTGTGGGTACGACTGCCGCCTTAGTTTTCTCATTTTGATATGATAAACACGCGTGGTCAACACTCTGTATATATTACATCGTTGCAGGCGTGAAGATCTACTAATCGTCATCCAGAGAAATTGTTGTATGCAAACATTCGTGAGAAGCACACGGTGTCAGTGATATCAGTAGAATGGTATGTTGAGTTGTCAGAGATGCTTGTACGATCGATGGCTGGGAGCGTTCGTGATACTCATGATTTTTAGAGCTGTGCTGTTCTTTTTCAGCAGCACAGTCACTCAAAGACAGCATGATCATGGTTCACCGTCATATTCATATGTATACGCTGATAATCAAGCCAAGTTATAAAAAGAGATCCTTCTGTTTTTATTTCTTTTACTAGCGCCCTCACACAATCCGTCGTATCAGCAATCCGACAAAAGAACTGTCGTTCACAGCACATCTTCTAACCCGCTCAGACAGTAGCTTTTTTCTTTTTTAAATTGATCGTCTTTATTCAAAATTTCTATTCTTCTAGTCCAACACTGTTGCCTTCACCACACCGAGACCGGCACTCGAAATTATATACCCACATCACTCATCCACCACCAGCATGCCCATCATAATTAAACTAAGCACAACACATCCTGCCCAGCAATCACTCTTGACCACTTACCTGGATCCTCACACATAACAATGATACAAAGACGTAGAATCTACATTACAAACCACCGCCGCAAGTTAGAATATGGCTCAAGCTGATCCAGCAGTACACATACACCAAAAAGTAGAGTACCTTATCACACCAACAGCATATTGATATGGCTACACGATCAACGGTCTTGCATCTGTTCCATAAACAAACAAAATAACCTGCCCATCCAAATTCCTCTGCCACCGTCGCCAATACCCACAATGCCTGCCGTCAACGATCGCGCGTGTACATGCACTTGTTCATCCTATCAATCATTCTTGCTTTTTAATAAAACAATCCACAAGTGCTGACCAGCTAATATAAAGGAAGATCTTAAATTAGAAAAACTTACCATATGGATCATAACTTTCGGCAAATGCATGTGTCCGAACAAAAGCATAGTTCATACACGGAGAGCCACAGCAACAACACAGTCTCAGCCTTGATCTTGATAAATCCAAAACGGCGGATGAAGGCATACAGCTTAAGCATACATAGGAACGCTATGAGAACAGGTCATCCGTTTGGAGCCGCAGAGCAGCATCCATGCACAGCATCGTTGGTAAGCACAGGAAAACCACGAAATAAGACCGTCAAGCAAAGGAGCCTTGGAAACAAGCACGCCAAGAAGAGCCATAATACGTCAGGCAGAGTTAGGACACCCACGGAAAAGAATTCGTCTGCACAATGAGTAGAATATCCAACACGTCCCCGATCTTCGGTGGCAAGAGAACTGCGAGATGGAGCAAGTCAACGTATACGACAGCCAAAAAAAACAGAGTATGTATTGCAGGAGGCAGAACAACATGGGCGCCGGTATTGCTGGATTTCATATACAAGAGCAGGATAACGTCACCACAGATGGCAGCCAGCACGATTGACGGTGGTGACAGGAGAAAACAACGTTCTGTTGACGGCAAGGACAGAGCACCCGTAGCAAGTGAAGATGACAAAGAAGCGTAATGTTCGAGTGGCGTAAAGTGAGATGCAGCAAGCGTGATCAGATGGCAATGAAGGACGTTGAAAGATGAAGCAATGTTGAGTAATAGTGAGCAGCAAAAGAACTTTGGTAAAAAAAAAAAGGCAAAGTAAAAAGTAAAGCAGGAAGAAGAGGGAAGAAGAGAAAAAAAAAGAAGAGCGAAACAGCAGCGGTACCCCCTTGCTTCAGGTATATATACCGTTCTGGGGCCCCGAGCCCATCGGAAGAAGATGCTTTCCCATACATGCAGTGGTGGTAACCATGACAACCGCGGCTTTACCCCTTTCAACCCTTTTCCCATGCTTCCTTTCTTTCCTTTACTGCTTTTGCTACGCCCTTCCTTTTCCATTACTCCTCCTTTTACTTTTCGCTTCTTCTTGTTTACGCTTCCCTTTTCGTTTTCACGCTGTCACTCCGCTCGACTTATTCTTTCTTTTTTACGTGTGCTACGTTCTTCCCTTTTCGTTCACTCTTGTCATTTTCCCACCCATTCCCTTTTCGTTACCATGGTTCCCTTTTCGTTACCATGGTTCCCTTTTCGTTTCCGCGTTCCCTTTTCGTTTCCGCGTTCCCTTTTCGTTTCCGCGTTCCCTTTTCGTTTCCGCGTTCCCTTTTTGTTCAGTCTTGTCATTTTCCCACCCATTCCGTTTTCGTTCACTGCTTGTCATTTCCCCCCCCCATTCCCTTTTCGTTCACTATTTGTCATTCCCCCCAGTTCCCTTTTCGTTTCTACGTTTTTCTTTTCGTTACCATGGTTCCCTTTTCGTTACCATGGTTCCCTTTTCGTTTCCGCGTTCCCTTTTCGTTTCCGCGTTCCCTTTTTGTTCAGTCTTGTCATTTTCCCACCCATTCCGTTTTCGTTCACTGCTTGTCATTTCCCCCCCCCATTCCCTTTTCGTTCACTGTTTGTCATTTCCCCCCGTTCCCCTTTCGTTTCTACGTTTTTCTTTTCGTAACCATGGTTCCCTTTTCGTTTCCGCGTTCCCTTTTTGTTCAATCTTGTCATTCTCCCACCCATTCCTTTTCCGTTACTATGTTCCCTTTTCGTCACCGCGGTTCCCTTTTCGTCCTCTTCCAAAAAGAGTTTGTCATTGTCATTTTGCTTTCCCCTGCTTAAACGTGTCCGACATAGATTTATAATAGAATCGCATATCCATCCCCGTTCCTGTCCCTACTCCTTCCAGAATCATCGCAGAGATATGCAACAACAATCGTCGTGTTCAGAAGAAAATGCGCGTTCGATTGGTGGTTGTTGTGTACAATTCGAATCAGTGGATCGTGAGACCGTCGTCGGTTTGCGTGGTTGTTACTTTTATTTTTGCCAGTAGAGTATAATACAATCGCATATCCACCGACCGTTCCTGCTGTTACTCCTTCAAAAACCATCGCAGAGATATGCAACAACAATCGTCGTGTTCAGAAGAAAATGCGCGTTCGATTGGTGGTTGTTGTGTACAATTCGAATCAGTGGATCGTGAGACCGTCGTCGGTTTGCGTGGTTGTTACTTTTATTTTTGCCAGTAGAGTATAATACAATCGCATATCCACCGACTGTTCCTGCTGTCACTCCTTTAAAAACAATCGCAGAGACATGCCACTACGACCGTCGTGTTCGGAAGAAGCTGCTCGTTCGACTGGTTGTCGTTGTATGCGATTTGAATTAGTGGATCGTGAGACCGTCGTCGCTTTGTGTGGTTATTGCTGTTATTTCTGTTGTTGTATATGAAATAGCACCGCCATTCTCCACCGTGGCTATACAATGTACAGGAAATCATTAACACAAGAAACAAAAGTACACGCACAAGGCCGTACAGAACGTTCACGAGCAAAAAGACGGCTAGCCTTTACCTCTTTTCCTTATAGATTTACACCAGATTCAAACAGTAATCGTTGGAGCGAGTCCAATTCCTATAGAAACAAAATCCGTCAACACAATTCTGCTCCATTTACTAATTAAAACATGGCCTCCCTCCCCAATGCCTAAATGTTCTTCAGCGAGGTCGTCATAAGATGTGTTACCTTTTTTTTTGAAACCGTCTTCGCTTTTACATTAAAAAAAAGAGTACAGTAAAGTATTTTTTGTGGCAGAGAAAAATAAAAGTGGAGCACCCTTTGCTGTTCTCCAGTAGATTCGCCATTTTCCACCAATTACATTGCCCAAATCCCGTTGTCATTCCGTTGTCATCGGTCGCCACTTGAAATAAATTTCCGTTGTCATCGTTGTCATCATTTTCGCCGTGGCGACCAGGGCACCACGCCGAAAATGATTCTAGGAGCAACCACGGGGCAGGTGCTGACAGGAGCAACCACGGGGCAGGTACTCACAGGAGCAACTAAAAGGGAAGGTGCTGACAGGAGCAACCACAGGGCAGGTGCTCACAGGAGCAACTAAAAGGGAAGGTGCTGACAGGAGCAACTACGGGGCAGGTGCTGACAGGAGCAACCACAGGGCAGGTGCTAACAGGAGCAACTAAAAGGGAAGGTGCTGACAGGAGCAACTACGGGGCAGGTGCTGATAGGAGCAACCACAGGGCAGGTCCTGACAGGAGCAACCACGGGGCAGGTGCTGATAGGAGCAACCACGGGGCAGGTGCTGACAGGAGCAACCACAGGGCAGGTACTGACAGGAGCAACTACGGGAAGGTGCATTGACATCTGCTGAACACTACCTGACAAGAGCCTTAGAGTTAAATATAACTAGGTTTTCCTTTTGGCACTTGAACTTGGTCTACCTGAGCTTTGAACTCTGAAGACCTGATAATATTTTATCCAAGGATGCTTGCCTACACTAGGCAGGAGGGGTAATATAAAGGGGCTAAAAACAGCTGAATATAAGCTGAATATACTGCTTGTCATCCAAATATAAAGCTATTTTATAACCGCTTTATAGTTCCTATAAAAGGCAGCTTTTTTATCACATATTCAGCTGTTTTCAATAGCTTTATAGTTGGTTTCCAATTTTGATAATAGGTAGTGCATATGCATAGAAGGGATCCCCCAACTGCTTTACATACGGACTGGGTACTGAAGCTTCATCGTACATACAGGGGTCTGCATAGTATATTTTAGTGCGATCGATTTTGGGCATATACTAAATAGATAAAATAATCACAGCAGGTTTTGATTATTATATAGCAGTGATGATTATTACAGTACCGTCATATACAACCAAATTTATTTATTCCATTACTTAAGTTTCGGAAAACATTTATAGAGCAATAAAAAGCATTAAAGGGGTGGTAAAGAATAAATGCAAAGGGTGAAAGGAGTCTTCTATGTATATGTGTGTGAATGTGGTGCATAAAATCTCTAGATGGTGATGGGGCAAAGGCAAAAAGGTGAATTATGCTGTGTGTGCTAATGAGTCCGCGATTCACTTAAGAAGAACGAAAGTAACCTGTACTGCAGCTAGACAGAAGCAAAAATATGGGTAGCTTTACTGTACCTGAAAAGTTCTGCTTGGACAGTGCCAACAGCGATCGGACAGTGGGCAACATGTATGCAGCAGTGCAAATGGGGATCTACGCGGATGTCCAGGATGGAAGACCATGCAAAGTACAAACAAGCTATGAATGAGGAAAGAAGGCTTTTAGTGAAAGAAAAACTGTGGAAAGAAAGTATGTAAACATTACAAAGGGAATACTTACAAGCTTCAACTCGTGTGGATCATGCCTATGATTTTGGATAGGAAAACCGGTCGAATCATGAGCTACATGTACACACGAAATAAAATATCCTTAATAAAAGCTGCAGAGACTTAGAGGTAGTTGAAGAGCGATAAAAGTAAAGAGTGCCTTACAAACCTACGGTATTGGGTCCTTGAGAGAATAGAGTATCGTAGCAGCCAGGAAAGAAGAGAAAAGCAAGAGAAAGAAACAGAAAGAAAGGCGTAAAATACGAAGGAACAATCGATGCAAAATTTTACTAACCTGCAATACTGTTAAAGTCATGCTGACCATGCATTAAAAGAGTACTAAAAAAAACCAGATCCCCCACAATAAAATGATCCCCTGTAGATCCAGGTACTTGCATTTCATCAAACCTCTTTCCTCCAATACTTCTTGTGCCTGCACGATAAAATAACAAAATGAACGTAAATTATAATAACCACTGCAGCTGTTAGTTAATGTTGTATATTGAGAGATGATAATACTATATAGATGCCTACTGTAAGCGATCTCCAAGCCCAGCGACAACGGCGCATGGCGCAGCGTGAAAATGATGCCCAACAGCAGAACAGTATCCTGGATCGGCAGCAGCAACAACAACAGCATAACGCACTCTTAGATACTGTCCGTAATTTACAGGCCGAGAACCAGGCACTGCACGAAAAGGTCGATAGAATTGGCCAAACAGTTGCCAATATGGCATATTGTACTGCCATAGTTGGTAGTGGGGCCCTCGGTGAAGGTCAAGGTGGTGGCGTTGGCGTTGGCCGTCAAGCTGAAGCGCGTGGTCGTCGTGTTCCACTTGTCTCTGTAAGTGCCATACTAGAGAATAGAGAGACAATTGTAAAAAAAAGAAAGTGGTGAATATTAGAACAGTGATGATTGCTAAAAAGAATTCTGTTGTTACAATAAATGTGTTGAAGGATTGTATACGTACACAGAATGAGCGACTGGGCGACGCTGGTCTCAGGCTCGACCTCCCCTTCACAAACCAGGCCAATAAGGATGCCGTGAAGCGCCTTGTCGACTACATCGAAGGCCAAGGCTGCTTCAACTTGGACAAGAAGCAGATCAAAAAAATAGTCTACACCCATTTTGATAATTTAAGGACGAAGGGGAACGAGTCGCCCGAGTCGAAAGCGTGCAAAAAAGTGATGAGAAGACGCTATCAGCGCAGACATAGCGTAAGTAAAGTAATAGGAGGTTTTGTAAGAGTATTGTCTTAACATCTGAAACAGAAATTAGTACGACAAATCAATGTTTTCCAGCAACATGCGATCGAACTGGAGGAACAGTACCCCAGTGGAAAGTCGTTGCTCCAGGACGGATGTATGTCGGAAGAGGAGACCGACAACGAAAGCAGCAGCACTGGTATCCTGCGCAGTGGCAAGCGTGTCTCGGTCTTTGTGCCCGAATGGCGTAGTGAGCGGGTAATTACTTTCAAAGTAGATTTCTTTACGCGTGAATCTTGACAGAGATGTTGTTTGTAGGCAAACGTCTTTCTGAAAAGACTTGACGATTTCAGACCGGCTGTGGACGTTGACTCGCAGCCGAACGTGCTTGAACGATCAGTAGCACGAAAGGCAGTTACCTTGCGCTCGGCTGTGCGTGAGCAGCTGCAAGACTGGATGTTAGCTTAAAATAAATAAAGCGGTTGCCGGCTTATGCTATGCAGGTTAGGGGTGGGCAAAAAAACGTCTGTATAAGATGCGTGTGTGAGTGTGCTATTTATTTGGTGGGGGGAGGAAGAAGCAAGAGGCCGCTCGTTTTGAGTAGTTGGTAGGGGGAGAAAGAAATAAGAGAAAGATAATTTTGAGGAGGGGGAGGAGAAAAAATTGCTTCTCTTTGTTTTACGCCAACATCTTTTTAGGCAACGGAATAACGACTGTTCTACCACTTGCGTGCGTTTGATCGCCGTATTTTACAACTGCCACTTGACTATACAGACGATGAACGGGCACGATGCAGTGCATGTCCTCAGCAAGGAAGTGGCTACGCTATGTCTCCAGATATTCATCCACGAACAACGACTCATTACTGCTGTAAATGCTATGCCAGCGAACAAAGGCAAAAACATGTTCTTTGAGCTGGGTGTCGACCTTTAACTCGTGGCGGAAGAAGTACTGGATTTCGCACGGCCAAGCGATCAGTTCGCCTTGATCTTCTGCTTCATACAGCACCTGAGCGTGTGTACCACACCGCGATCTTGCTTCTTTGCTCCTAAAGAGCTGACCCACAATGGTGATTGTCTTCATCTTGTTATAACGATTGTTCACAAATACCTGGCTACCCTGCGAATCTCTGTAATGGTCCAGATGGGTGCCATAAACGCATCGATAAAAGGCAAGAAGGAAATTATACACTGGGTCAGGCATAAACGTTGCTGGTGCAAATTCTAATAGGTATGCATCTGGTAGTAGTGGCTCGCCTCCAGTGGCCTATTCAGTACTGGTCGGCACCGCAAAAAATCTGTGTGGATCGAACACACCACTCATAGTGTCACCAGTTTGCTTCATCGGCTGCACGATGTCCAAAAAGCAATTCAAGAAGGCAAAATGGTTTGGCTTGTCCATGAAGCGGTCCTCAAACGACCGGACAAAGTCGCGAGCACCTGTCTTTTACAAGAACTTCTTCATGAACATCATCTCGAATGAATCCTTCTGGTTCGTATCGATCTCCTTTAAATATCCATTATATCTCTCAAAACTAAAGAGCCAGAAAGCATATAAAGGTCCAAAATCCTCGATCGTTACGTCCAAGTGCATATGCAGATGCATATTTGGCGTGATTTGCTCTCTGCTATATATGCGTTCGACACCATGACAAAAGTCCAGCAAAAACGTGTTGGCTCCTTCTATCTCATTCATAGTGACGGAAGGCTTGACCAGTAATCGACAGGCGTTTACGAAGCTCAGCTAGTGAGCGAGAAGATGGCGGGGCAGATGGTTTTGCAAGACGAAGGGCGAGTATACGATACACCACGATTTCTAATCATCAGCGGTCATAAAAGAGAAGCCAGCTCCGATCTTCTGCTTTAAGAAAACGTAGTTAGGAGGGAGCACGATGCTGTCTGCCAAAACCTGCATTTCACAAAGGTCCTACCTGGTAAGGTCGCCGTTTTCGATCCATATCTTGGTCATACGTTTTGCCGTACCAAGAAACAAGTTGTGCATTATATCGATGATCGTGCAGCGAATGGGATCGAAGTATTCAAGGCGGTGCAATTCAGACCATCGTGTTCTAGTGTCACGTTCGATCTGTCAGCGAGCAGCAAGTGTCTCGGCTTGTCGCCATTGCTGGGCGTTCTCTCGATTGTCTTCGTGTGTCCGCAATTCCCATTCGTCCAAATTGAATCCCGAGTAGTCGATGTCTGATGTGCCAGGGAAAACAGGAAATTGGCGAGCGCACTTATGGCAAGCACAAGTACTTGCATGTGAGGTGAATCCACTTGTTTTTCTGGCAGCAGGTATATCACAAGCATTGAGTAGGAATGCCAAACGTACTTGCGCTCCGTCTGGACACTCATTCGTCCCGATCGTTTTCCAGTCATACCACAGAAGCAAATCATCAACCAATGGGCGCAGGTAATGATTCATGTCAGATGTGCTGGGTTCTCGAGGACCTGGCATTACTCCAACGAGTATAACGTTTTCGGTTTTGTAGCGCTCAGATCGGGGAGATTGTTGACAGTTAGGTAAATTGCACCACAGGAGTAAGTCGAATTTATGAACGGGCCAAACCAGTCAACATTGAGCGTAAGCAAAAGCGATCGAATCTCTTCGACGAATCGACGACTAGCACGATCAATAAGATCTCGCCACATGTCACCATCATAAACGTCAAAAAAAGCATTTGCCATACTTCTGCGATCGCGCCATGCTTCGATCATTGCTTCGAATCCCGGTCGCTTGAACAGTCGCTCAATACTCGCAGACAAGGGCTGGTAAGCAAATTCTTTAATCGGTAACAGGCTATTACCCGTGGATCGAAACAGTGCTTGACCACAGAGGCGGTTGTAACGGATATCGTCATTCATGCATGTGCGCGGGCAATCTGGAGTCAAAAGGTAAATGCTATGGCATTTAGGGCAAGATATATAACGACGCAGGGAATCGATCTAGGCAGAGATGCCAGTGATTCGACGCAAGGTAGCAAGAGAGAGAGAAAGGCGGTCGATGGACGGGAGCAGAAGATCTTCGAGGAGGAGTCCACAAAACTCAATAAGAGGTTCAATCCATAACAATTAATTTTACTGTAAACAGTAAATTAATTTTAGTTATTCCTTTCCCTGTCAAGCGTCTACTTTTTTTTGTATTTCATCAAAAAAAATGTGACTGGTAGGCGTCGATCCAGTAGGTCTAGCCTAAAGGAGGGGGTGCTCACTACCGTTCCGCTACTTTTCAAATTAAATATTAAACCTTAAAGGTTATAACTCCTTTAAAGGTTTAAAAAGGTTTATGCGAAACATAAAAATTTTAAAGAATTAAAAAATCATATATAAATTAAAAACTTTTTTAAAAAAATTTAAAAAAGACAAAAACTTTAAAAAAATTAAAATAAATGTATTTAAATATATAAATTTTCTTCAAACTAATAAATCTGTTTAATTAACGAAACCTTTTTTATTTTGCAATTATAGGATTAAATCCCTAAGCACCGTTGACATATGCTCAGATATAAGGTGCAGCTGGAAGAGGACAAGGAAAACAATGACAAGGACATAGGGATGCGAATATCCCGAAAGCAATGATGTGCGTGCAGGAGAACTTGTAGTAGCATCTTTTGGAAGGTATGAGAAATTTTAAACGATTGTAATAAAATGGGTTGCCTTGGATACATATTAGTATATATACACCTCCTTCCTCGTCAATGCTGGCTGTCTCAGTTACATTGCCATTGTCACTATCGATCTCCCATTCGACATCGTCTGCATCAAGCAAGCGATCGTCGCTTGCTATTGATTCCTCTTCTTCCTCAACCCCAAAGACAGTGTCCTCAGCAGAGAACTAACGGTGAACGGCAGCAACAGCTATATACGTTCAACTATAAATATTTTTTACTCTTTACTACTTTTCGATCGCTTATCTCAGCATACCAGGAGAACGGGAGGGAGAAGGCTCATTCAAAACGCCATCGTCAATATCTATATTATTCGCTGATGCTGACGGTGACGGTTGGGAGGGTGAAGGCTGCTCACCTTCAAATATAGCTATAATTGCACTCACTGTAATACGAAATATTTTATTAATACAGTGCCAACACTTGATATCCTACATCAGCAGCCATACCATTGTGTGACATTCTAGATCTTGCAGCATTCACAGAACGTTGAGTATGCTGTTCTCTTTGCAAGCGGGTAACCTCACGGAAGCCAAGAATAGTGCTTCTGCTACATTCTGGGCAAAAGCATGCAACTAGCTCTGGAATATTCTCCATGACAAGATGGGAATTAGAAAAAGAACAATGATTAAGACGATCGCTCTCTCTTTTCTTTTCTTTTGTAAGAGTGCACGTGTCCTTTCTTCTAAATCATTCCTGCATCCCTTTATCTTTTCCTCTTATTACATATAATAAAAACGAACGATGTATGTTTCTGCATCAAATACATTGATGCATTGCTCTAGTACAAGCTACACAACACAAGGAGCGGAATAGAGAAAACGCATATATAGGGTATTTAAGTATATGGGTCTTTATTGTTGTTAGAGAGACAAGTAGGTATGCTGCATCATAATACATAAATTCGATTCCTGTAAACCTAGGATATAGGGGCGCTCATAAAAGAACAAGATGAGAAAGTAAAGAAAAGTGGGTGGGGGGTACAGCCCCCCGCCTCTGGCACTGTCCGTTTTCATAGGAGTAACATTTGTAAAATCATAGAGCAACTCGTTGAATGCCCTCTGCATCAGTACACCGGTAGAGAGTACAGTCGTAGATGCACATGAGCTACCTGGTGCATATCTACTACATTTAGTATATGTACTCTGATGTTTTTTCTAGCTCATACCCCCAAAGCTTGACATCTAACTATAAAGCTTTTTTTAAACTACTGAATATTTGGTTTTTTGCGTGGTGCTATCTTATTATTAGTTATAAAATACAATAATCAAAGTAGAAAGAGAAATATATATACCTTTGAATATACTCTCCATATCTTCAATAATTAGTTGAAAGTAATCATATCTTATCTGGCGAACTGTCTCCCAAGTTAGTTTAGTCTTATTAGTAATATTAGTAGCACCAGAAATAATTAACAATTCTAAACCAATTTGTAAGACAACATGTAGAGGTACATTCCGGTATTGAAAAAAGGAATGAGTCCGAACAGTCCGCTCCAAATTACAGCTAGTACATCGGGAAGTGCCATTTGCTCCTCTAGACCAAGAAAGCAGCATATCTCGGTCATAGTTAAGGCACTTCATACTACGGTAAAAAATGCCTTCTTCATATAGATACTGAATACAGGCCTCAGTACTTAAGAAGTAAGGCTTAGTAGGTGTAGGGATGTTGTTGTAGATTGGCATACTATTATAAACTAGTTAGTACCTTTACTTTTATACTTAACTCTCCTTTAAAAGAATACCTTGTAATAGTTTGTTTTATATATAGAGATGTAGTTGTGTATGTGTATAAGTGTTTGAGTAAAGGTATTTAGAAATAGATAGGAGAAAGAGTAGATGTAGTAGATGTAAATAGTGTATAGGGTCCAGTTTGTTTTTTTCTCGTAGGGAAACTGGGAAGACCAAAGAATAAAAAGAAATCTCAAAAATATATTGTATTTATACCTTATAAATGTACGTCACATAATTCAAATTCAGCTCCGATTTGCTCCGTAAATAAAAGTCACAATTTAAATTTGGGTATATTAAAGTATTTTTGTCACTAAAGTCTTATCTATCAACTACTGATATTTTCTATCATTAAGTACTCATATCTTATAAGATACTCATTCGTTTCAAATAAAACAAATAGTTTTAAGTTTACTCTACATTATACTACTACAGATGCTCTTTAAATATCTAAAAAGTATAATACTATAAATGTATAAGCAATGGGATCATCTATAGACTTACTATATAAAAATATATGCTTTTATACTTATTGGAACGAGGAAAAAAAGCTGCATCTGATGGTATATTATTTATATGAAAATAATCAGAATTGGTTGGATAATAGCAAAAACCAGTTTTTCAAAAAAAATTACGCTAAAGTTTGGCAAAAGGGGGATTTAAACTCGTGCCTTCTACCAAAGGTAGGACATAAGGCTAGTACGTTAGACCACTTCACTAATGCAAAGTTTTGAAAAACTAAAGCATATATATCTGCTATTGCTTAGTCCGGGAAAACGTTTAGCCGTCGGAAAACCAATTACCCGTCTATTTCCTTTTTAGGAAGTCACGTGATCTAAGCCACTTAGTAAGCCACTGAGCTACCGGGTAAATTCTTACAGTCACCCCTTGGGGGCTTAGTAAGTGGCTTAGATCACGTGACTTCCTAAAAAGGAAATAGACGGGTAATTGGTTTTCCCAACGGCTAAACGTTTTCCCGGACTAAGCAATAGCAGATATATATGCTTTAGTTTTTTCAAAACTTTGCGTTGGTATATAGGTGTTTTTTACTTAATCCATCCTTAAATATCTCTCCTTCTATAGATCATAGCTCATCTATTATTAATGCTATTACTATAAAACTTTGTAGGCATATACAGATGATGTATATACATCTAAATATGTTTTTACTGAAGACAGTCACATTACTTATTTTAGACATTACATAAGAGGATGTGTAAAAATCACTAAAAGTAGCTTTACTTAAGGTAGATTAAGACTTCTAGAAGGTGCAATATTGTAGCTACAGTGCTGTAAATTGCAGTACATTTATCTATCATATATGGCAACAACATACAAAAACGGCAATAGCAGTCACATAGTATATAGGCTTTTTTTCTTAAGAAAACTTTATTCTCAGAGCTATTACTAGCTAATGAGATGTACTACAGAGCTATGATAAGAATTCTGTTATATAAGTCAAATGCTGTGCAGTCATTGGTAGGCTCAAAATTAGCAGTCACATCTCTAGATTATTACTTTACATAGTAACTGATGACTTTTTTTATAGAATTATTTTCTCAAAGGGGTTTCTCGTCAACTAAATACCCTACAGTGCCCTACTAAAAATCCTACCAATTAAGTCACATCTTAGCTATCTACTCATATAATTGCTGAGGCGATTCAACCACATTTCTTTTTTCTCATTTTTTTCATACTTATAGGTTGCTCTCATTTTGCTCTGAACAGAGAATAGCATACCCCAATGTAGTAATGGAAGATACATTCTCTATTTTCCTTCCAAAAGAGGGCTTCTCAAAGGCCTCTATGGTTGCTCTCATTTCGCTCCGAACAGAGAACCCAAAATAGTTTTGTAAGAATTCAAAATCCTCTCTACTCGGATCGAACATAAAGGCGCACCGCGCCGAGAAACTTCCTTTTCTGTACATACCCCAAGGTATTGCATAAATAACAGCACGATTGCCATAAGAAACTTTGTACCCAACTGTATATATATATATGCTGTGAATATAGTAGAAGCTAATAAATAAATTTCTCTATAATCCACTTCATCCATTGCCTCTCTATTTTTTCTGATACCTATTATGCTAAACAACAGCAACAACCACAACAACTTTCAAATCTTGATGTAGACACCCGCCAGTTCATCATCAGATCCTCAGCAACAGCAGCAGACACAGCAACAGCAAGATTCAGAAGTACCGATGCAGACACCGGAATCCCAAGCCCCAGAAGCATTGCCTGCATCAGTGGCCGCTGATAGTGATTTGACATCGCCTCTACCCAGTTCGCAGACGCCTATTCCTACCTCTGCACGACGCCATACATGGGACGAGGCCCACATTGATGCACTCATTACGGCTATAGGGACTCGATACGATAGACTGAAGACAGTTATTGAAATACAAGCCAAAGGTCGCATCTGGAATGAAATACTTTCTGAGTATATTGCAGCTGATCCGTTAGGTCGAAGTAAAGAAGCATTACAGAAGAAATGGCAAGATCTAGTCGATGAATATCGCGATGTTAGGGCTACGATTCGCAACAGTGGTGAGAACGGCCCTTCAGGTCAAGAGCGATGGTGCTACTATGACGCTGTAGACAGAATTGTGGGAACTGACCCTGCAATTGTACCTCCTGCCACGATGGATTCCCTTGATGGCCTCGTTGTCAATAGCACCCGATGAGAAAGGGATAACGATAACGATGTCAGCGAGCGGCCCATACAGCAACGACGAACCGCGGCATTTCAAGAGCTTGTCCTTGAGAATGCCGATCGGCAAACCGATCGCCTCATTGCCAGCATCAGTGAGGCATTCCAGCAGTTTGAGGAAGCAGAAGACCGGCATTCGCGAGAGGTGCAGGAAGCAGAAGACCGCCGGCATGATATGTACTTGCAGACACTAAGAGATTTGTTTGGTAGCCCTACAAACACAAATAGAAGTGGAGAGCCTAGTAATAATAATGAAGAAGAACAATAAATTTTATTATATTATAATATGACATTTATTTAGAATTGTTAAAAGTGTATCTAGAATACCCTGTGTGATGATTAATATCTTCTAATATAGCACTTTACTGTACTTTACTGAATGTGAAGAAGAAAACTAGTCATGACATTACAGACAATAACTGCTACGAAAAGATGCCCAATTATTTTATATGCGAACTTTTAGTACTAAGCAGCACTTCACGTCAATATCTAAAAGATATAGAGCAGATATACTGGAGCAATGTATAAGGTATTGCATTTATTGATTTGAGGACAATGATTCTTTAAGCACATCGCGTTTCTGACGCCCTTGTTCAAACAACCTTGTACTGTCTTCTCTAGTACTAGACTGTCTATCAGTATCTATTATTGATATACGTCCAGTTTGTTCATCCTCTTCTGTGTTCAATGGAAACAGTTCGTCAGAGTGCAGATCGAGCTGCTCGATACAGATATTATGGAGTATGCAACAGGCATAAATCACCAGCGTCAAGTTCGTACGATCCATGAGGTACATGTAATGTCGCATGAACCTCCACTAGGAAACAAGACGACCGAATGCTCGCTCAATAGCCATTCGCATTGAAGAATGGACTTTGTTGAATCGCTTTTCTGCTGGATCAGTTGATGAGCTAGGATACGGCGTCATGATTGTTGGCCGCAGAGGAAAAGCAGAATCTATGAATAGGTTCAAATGCAGAATATAAGCAAAGCTGTAGAACTGTTATAGACTAGGGCCTTGTCTATAGGGAATGTTTATCCAGGTCAGTGAATGATTCAGTAGAAAAGAGGTTACTTTTTATTTTCCCAGCCTAGCCAGCCTTTATATACTGCTGGGCCTAATAAGCTTTGTACAACCCAGGCCGGGGCCCAGGTTCCTTGACTAACTGCTACCTAGTCGGTAACATTCTCCCCCTCTAATACTAGGGAGTATAATTTACAACAATCAATGAATACAGTAATATAATAATAATGGGAACAGGGAAGTGTATAATGGGGTGGAGGTGATAGGGTTTACAGATTTTTAACCTTGGGGGTACTTGGGTGTCATGAGAAACATCGGGGGTACTTGGGTGCTATGAGGAAAATCATGGGGGTAGGAGAATAAACATGCATTAATATTGCGGGGGTGAAGGTATTAGCAGTGACCTAATGTGAAACACCGCTGTAAAATTTTTACAAACATTGAGCAGGGGTATACCATTTCCTTGCTTCTTTTTCCAGTTGCATATTTTATCTACTTCTAGTCCTTGCCTTCACTTATTTCCTTATCAACCAATGTCCGTCTTTACTTCGCACCTTAGCACCACTACTCATACTGTGGTCTTGCTCAACCTGCCTTTGCTCGAGACTGCATTGGACGCACTTGCATCACTGGTCATGTTACCAATTTGCATCCAGAGATTTCGTATGGCTTTGAACGTCCAGCCAATGTCTGTCAGCGCTGCTTTTGTTTGTCACGGATCTGCTTTAACTTTATGCCCGATGGTGGCTTGTAAGATGTGGAACAGTCGCCACACTACTGTGATCAGTGCAGACTCAACAAGAGAGGTCACTGTGCTGATCAGCAGTACCTCCTAGGTAAGGATGTTCCCCGTAGTCATGTCTGGCTCCTAGGCCAGAACATCCTTGTTGGTCCTGAGCTGCAGGTGCCTTCTTGGTATTTGTCCCGGGTCTTCCAGTCTCGGCGCAATCGTGAGCCAATGGGTTTGGTCTGCTCCTTGGGCCAATTGCGTTCTGGTAGTGAGGTGTTCCCTTCCTTGGCTCCTCCTAAGTTGCCACTTTTTGGTCCTACTGGTGGTGTCCTAGATTTGGGTACCTTTGGTCCTGTTGTCTTTCAGGCTAGTCCTCCTGGTTCTGTTCGGTCTGGTGGTGCTCAGTTGCAGTTCCTGGTGGCTTGCGTCGTTCTGGTCGTTTGGCTGGTGCTCGTGTTCGTCCTTGGTAGAGACTGATGATGAGGTTGAGTATGCTGAAGAGGTAGATGAGCTGGCTAGTGATGAAACTGACTACCAGCTCCGCCTTGGTCCATGTCACCTCTTGAGGGCTCCTTGGGTGCACCTGAGGTTACTACCACAGGGCATACCCCTCCTACTCCCTTGGTGTCTCTGCCAAGCTCCCCTAGGTCTGCTCGTTCGGATTCTATGTCTCCTGTGACATCGCCTGGGGTGGACCATTTGAAGCAACCACAAGACCCTAGGTCTCCTAGTGTTCACCAGCAACAGCAACAGCAAAATCCAGGTATCCCTCCCCTCCACATCATGTGGACCTCTTCCCTGGTTTACAGGATCAAGATCGTTTGGGTCGGCCCTTGGTGTCCTGATGCTGCCACCTGGTATGCCGTATCGCCTGTCTTGGGTCGATGATGGTGTGGTTGATGTAGTTCCTTTGTGAAGTCTATCTTCATAGTTTTGAATAAAAACTTGACAATTGTCCAAGTTCTTGAGTGGTTCCCATGTAGCATCATGAATTGGATAGCCTAACCATTTGACTAGATACTCGATGCGTCGTTTGTAAGTTCTCTTGTCAATGATAGCTTCAACTTCATACTCGGGTTCGCCTTCAATAACTAAAGGTGGTGGTCGTGCCGGGGTCCGGTGGTCTTGACTTTGAGTGTACGGCTTGAGCGTTCGAACATGAAATACATTGTGTGCCTTGATATTTGTTGGGAGCTCGAGACGATAAGATACCTTGCCAATGCGTTCAGTAATCTTATAGGGACCTGCGTACTTGGCTGCAAGCTTCTTCTTGGCTGATCGTGGGAAGTTATGTGGATTTAGGTATAGTTGATCCACAAGTACTTCTTGTCCAACTTCGAATTCAACATCACGCCTATGTGGGTTGGCATACTGCTCTTGCCTGGCTGCAGCAGCCTTGATATTGTCAGTTACGTGTTCACCGATCGTCTTGAGTCTTGACTCGAGGTGCGCCACAGCTTCGTTACTTGAGTTAGATTCCAGGTAACTTGGGGTGAGGACATGACGACCTAAGTCACAGTAATATGGAGTCATCTTGATTGACGCTTGTATGTATTGTTGTATGTATGCTCCACAACTGGTAGCCATACATCCCAATCCTATTGATCGAATGCAACATAATGGCGTAAAAGATCTTCAAGTATTCGGTTCACTCTTTCGGTTTTACCATCAGTTTCTGCATGTCGCGCGGTTGACAGTTTACGCTTGATCTGTAACTGTTCGAATAATGCCTTCCAAAACCTTGATGTAAACTTCGGGTCACGATCCGATACCACTTCCTTGGGGAACCCATGTTGGCGATATATTTCTCGTAAAAATAGATGTGCTACATCTTCGGCTGTATCTGTTGTGTAGCATGGTGCGAAATGTGCTCTCTTGGAAAATCGATCGACAATCACCATGATGGCATCATACCCATTCTTGGTTACTGGTAACTGGGTTATGAAGTCCATTGATATCGATTCCCATCGACCTTGGGCTGGTTCCAATGGCTGGATCAAACCTCCTGGCTTCTTGTTGGTACCCTTGTTCCTTTGACAGCTGTCACAAGCACCAATGTATTGACGAACCGACTTGGCGATGTTGGGCCAATAGAATTGGCGTTCAATCCTTTCAATAGTTGCATCTATTCCTCGGTGGCCTGCTGATGGTGCATCATGGGTATCATACAAAATGTCTTTCAGGATCTGTGGCATCCTTGGTACTACAGCTGACGATGATCTTTTCCTTCAGGATGGCGGTACAACCACTGGTCTACTAACGTGATGTTTCGTACATCGATGCCACAACGGAGCTTGTCCCAAAGATCCTTAGTGTACTCGTCCTTGTCGTACTTGTCCTTGATCTCGGCTTCTATAGTATCTTGCTTTTGGACCCGGTAGACTTCTTGTAACTCCTTGTTGGCATCTGGGTTCGACGGTTTTGATGGAGGATGCTTGCTCAAAGCATTGGCCCCATGATTCTTTTCTCGGGGATATGATGGACATCCCAAGAGAAGGACATAAATGTCTCTAACCAATGAATTTGTCGTTTATTCAGATTGGTATTGGTCTTGAGAGATGATAGTGCCCGGTTGTCTGTAAAAACAGTAAACTTCTGCATATCCAAATGATGACGCCATTTCAGTAAACAATGCTTGAGCGCCAACATTTCTTACTCATAAACGGAATAGTTCAACTCAGCTGGGGTCATAGATCTTGATGTATAAGCTATAGGGTGCAGCTTCCCATCTTCTTGTTCTTGCGATAGAATACCTCCAATTGCTACAGTTGATGATGCATCGGTATGGACAAAGAAACGTTTCGTTGGGTCCAGCAGTGCCAGCACTGGCGCAGAAACCAAACTTTGTTTCAGTGTATCAAAAGCATGTTGTTCTTTCTTGGTCCATTGCCATAGAGTATCCTTGCGTAGCAACCGAGTCAGGGGGTGTACGATGCTTGAATAACCCTTGATGAACCGATTGTAGTAATTCACCAAACCGAGGAAGCATTGGATATCCTTGATATTATGGAGTGGTGGCCAATCCACAACCGCTTGGACCTTGCTTGGGTCGGTATGTAAACCTTGTTCATCAACATAGTGTCCTAGGAATTCAAGCCACTTGACACCAAACTCGCATTTTTCCAACTTGGCATATAGCTTGTGCTCACGTAAACGCTCCAAAACCATTTGCAGGTGTTCCTTGTGCTCTTGTTCGGACATAGAATATACCAAAATGTCATCCAAGTAAATAATGACGCAGACATCTAAGAGGTCTCTAAAGATATCATTCATCAAGCGCATAAAGGTCGCGGGAGCCGAAGTCAATCCAAACGGTAAGACAGTATACTGATATAGTCTGTATCAGGTCATAAACGCCGTTTTATGAATGTCCTTGGGGTCCACACGAATCTGGTGGTATCTGGAACGTAGGTCTAGTTTGCTGAATATCTTGGCACCTTGTAATTGGTCGAGCAGTTCTTCTGTGCGAGGTAGTGGGTAAACATCCTTGATCGTTGTTGAGTTCAATGCACGGTAGTCCGTAACCATTCGTAAGCTTCCATCCTTCTTGGCAACAAATAGTACCGGGGCGCCATAGGGTGACTTGCTTGGCTCGATCCATCCTTTGGCGATTAACTCGTCAAGTTGCTTCTTGAGTTCACCCAATTCGTGACTAGAGAGCCGGTAAAGCTTCTGTGCTGGGATCTTAGCATCAGGTTCCATTGGAATAGTATGATCGACGTGTCTTTGTGGTGGTAGTCCTGAGGGCAATTCCGCAGGGAACACATCAGCATACGAGTCAACTAGCCTGAGTAGAGCATTGGAGCTATGCATTTCAGCTCCTTGAGCTGCCTTCCTTGTATCCATTCCTTCATCCTTGCAATCTGTCAGTATAAGTGCGTATAGTTCGAGTTCGTTCCATCGGCATAAGCGGTTAAATTGTCGGCGCGAGATAAATTGTACTTCTGGGGTCACTTGATGGGGTCCAGTATGTCCTTGAGCTAGGATCTCCTCCCCCGCCACAACAACCTTATGTGATCGCCAATTAATCTGGGGTTCTTCATTGAAGTGCCATGGCTTGCCTAAGATAAGGTCGTGCTTAGAGCTCTTGATGCCTGTATAAGCGCGAAGAACTTGGGCCTAGGGTGATCTTCAGGTCTGCAAAGTAGGTAGATGTTGCCTGAGATGCATTGCCAAATGTGATCGACCCAGTATCTGATTTAAGCAAATCTTGGAGGCCATGCTTATTGATGAAGTCCAAGGAGACAAAATTGTGGGTAGCACCAGAATCAAGCAAAAAACAACAGGGATAAGATTGACAATGTCCGGTAATTCTTATTGTTTGATGGCGATGATCACTACTCTGTTCGCTATTTATGCCTTGTGCCGAATTGTCCTCGAGCCTTGTACAGTTGTTAGGACTCTTGTCAGGATCCTTGCCAGGGTTTATATCTTGTTTGTCAGCACGACCTGGTGGCGTGTTACGTACTGACAAATTTAGTTTTTTGGGTGGAACATGGAGCGAAGATGGCACTCCTTCTTGATATGTTCCTTAGAGCCACAGTATTGGCAACGACCTTCCTTACGAGCTTGCTCCCAGGTAAGCTTAGTGGGAATCCGTTCAGTCTGGTCCACATCCATGGGGTCATTCTTGAATGTTTGAGAGCGGTCCTTGAAATGGCGGGAGCCAAAGTGCTTCTTGAACTTCTTACCAGGTGAGCTATTCTTATGTGACGTGTGGTGTTGGCTACCTTGGGTACTGAAACTGGCATTGTCATAGTTCTCAGCAAGCTTCATTGCCTTGCGAAGAGTCTTGGGTTCCTCGAGTTCGACATACTTCTTGGTTTGGCTCTTGAGATTATTGACATAACGGCTGAGCGCTTCTGCCTCACTCACGTCAGTGCACTCAACAAATGCAGCTTGGAATGCCGAGTTATACTTTGTCACGCTACCAACTTGGCGACAGGACTCGAGTCGTTGGCGATTGGTCTTATAGACATTCAATGGTAAGAATCGTTCGCGAATCGCCTTCTTGAATTTATGCCATGTTTTAGGGGCCTGGTCTGCTTGTCTTAACATACGCCACCATAGGGTCGCATCATCTACCATTTGACTTGTTGCGATGGCGACACACATATTCTTCTTGATGTTGGCCTTGGTAAAATACTCCTCGAGGTTGAATAGCCAGGATTCGATCTTATAGGGGCTACCTGAGTACTTTTCTTCTGGTGGCTTGAACTTGTAAGGGCTGCGTGAGTGTGAGTGGGATCCTTGCTTGCCGTCACCCTCACCAGTGGAGTCTTCGTCTGAGGACTTGTTCACCTGTTCCATCCCTGGGTCTGAGGCATCATCATCAGATGATGAAGATGAGTCCTTATCGGAGTCAGAAGGATCATCATATGCCTATGTAGATCGGGTGCCCTGACCGTGGGATCTGTGCGCCTTTTTTCCTATGGGGTTCTCATGCTGCGCCTTGTCCAACATTACTTGTGTCACCTTTTCTTAGTTTGCTGTGATCTCTTGTAACTTGCTTACTACATGCGACATAGTAGACGACAAGGTCGTTACTTGTTCTTGAATCTTGTCCTGGGCAACATAGACCTTATGCATTTCTGATGGGAGTTGAGTATTGAGCTGGTCCCAGAGGTGGTGTACTTCTTGCAGGGCTAGTGCCGCTGTGTCACCTATGTGGTGGGGCTCGGCACCTGGATCCGTGGGTATAGGTACTTCTTGTGCTTCGTTCATTATACTTGTGTTCAATGAGGGAACTTGTCCTACTTCCTTTAGGTTCTCTGTATTGCCGGGAGCTACTTCGTGGTCCAGAACTTCTTGCTCTATGGCTTCACTTGCGTCGAAATACCTGCTCCTAGTCGAAGTTGACTGTGTCGGCTTAGGGCTAATAATCTGTTTACTGGTACTTGCTTGACTAGAAGAGTCTGCTCCAGTATGTGGGTCTTGCACTCTCTTCTCTTGGTTCTGAGATGCAAATTTCTCTAATAGCTGGTCTGCTGGTGTTGATAGAAAGCTTGACCAGAATTGCTTTATTTCTTGATGTTGTTCTTGTTCGTTCAGCTTGCCTTGTCCTTGCACGTGCTCTTGCTGACTTGCTTATAACTTGTTGACTGTTGATTGATGAATCGAAACTTCTGCTACCAAGTGTTATAGACTAGGGCCTTGTCTATAGGGAACGTTTATCCAGGTCAGTGAATGATTCAGTGGAAAAGAGGTTACTTTTTATTTTCCCAGCCCAGCCAGCCTTTATATACTGCTGGGCCTAATAAGCTTTGTACAACCCAGGCCGGGCCCAGGTTCCTTGACTAACTGCTACCTAGTCGGTAACAAGAACATCAAAAGTACAGGACTACTAACCAGCAAGAATGTATGTTCCATTAGGACACCATTGTTCAGGATCACTCAGCAGTCTGGTATTGAGCGCACTGTTATTGAAAGCGCGGGCGTCGTGAGTTCGCCCTAGTGAACATATATTTGTGATGCAGTTGCAGTCAGCAACGTGTACGTTAAAGACATTAATAAATCTCTTGTAATTACTGTACCTGATTGACCCACATCAATAAATGTAAAGCACCCATCTGCTGCACACACAGCAAGCAAGTTTATTAAGTGATGCAGTTTGCGGTCAAAGTACCGTTGACCTTGCTTCGTTGGTTTGTGGATCAGCACGAGCTTGCCATCCATAGCTCCAATCGCCCCTTGCAGCCTTGCTGAGGCATCTCGAGAGGTATGTAAACCGGAGGGCAAAGAAAAGGCGTTGGAAGCTTCACGGGCTTCTTCTGGAGAGCGTGGCCACTTGATCTTGGAGCCATGGATGTCGCAAAAAGCTTTTATGAATCGCACAGTAAAGTTATGATACGATCCTTGAGAAAAGCCAAATTGCGTCTCAAACATTCTGTATCCAATGTGAGTATTTGTAAAACGCCATAGTATGCAGCAGACTTGAATATAAACTAGTCATTCTTGATGACTGTGACACAAATTCCTGATGCACAGACAAAGTATTGATAAGCCATTCCAATATGGATTTGTGCATGCGGTAATGATATTTATAGCTGCCAGGACCGTCGTCATCGCGAAGATTCGAGTGGGTCAATGTCCAATATTCCGTGCTGTGAATTCTTAGGATCTTGGCTGCTCGAAAATGATGCGGCGAACCAGCGTAAGCTGCGACAATGTTCGCATTGACCGAAGGAAGCATTCCTATGGTGGGTGCTACAAGTTGCGTCAAGAGCTTGATGAATGCTACTTGACGACATCTTTTTTCTTCAAGATGATAGTGCGTTGGGCGGCGAATAATGGCTGATGGTGGAATATTGTTCATTTTTATAATAAAAGCAGATAAAATAGATGAAAAATAGAGGGTGTATTTTTCTTTCGATACTTTTATTATTCATGAAAGTGACAGTTTCCTTTTATATCAATCCGAGCGAGCCACCACGGAGGCCTTTCCATCGGAGAAGCCACTACCAAAATTGGAGGCCTCCGAGAAGCCCTCTTTTGGAAGGAGAACGGTAAATGTATTTTCCATTGCTACATTAGGGTATGGTGTTCTCTGTTTGGAGTGAAATGAGAGCAACCTAAGTACCAACTTATTTTTTATTAGAAGATTAAAAAAACAGGCAGCAAGCGAGTGTGCTATAAAAGAACAAAAAAAAGTAAAAAGAAGAGGAGCTGGTTCTCCTGCTATTTTGCTGTCTTGCTCATCACGTTCTGGTAATTTGATTGGCTAAATCCCGGTGTCAGGCCGGGGTCATTCGTCGCCACTTGAATTGAAATGTCGGGGTCATTGGGGTTACTCATTTTTGCTGTGGCGACTTCGTCGCCACGCCGAAAATGATTCTAGGCCCTAATAGATAGTTTCTCCTAAAAACTATCGTCAGAAAATCACATAAAATTTTTATGATGTTCATTGTGACGTCCTTTTTAAAAGATTTTGTGATGTCTTTTTTTTCAAATTGTGACGTTTTTTTTGTGACCTTTTTTTTCCGTGACGTCATTTTTAGGTAAATAAATATATAAATGTTGCTGTTTCATCTTTCTTCCCTCTTTCTCTCACTTTTCTCACTCAAGGTAAGTTATTTCCTTTTTTGGGTTGTTGGGAGATTTTCCCCTCTTCTTCCTTTTTTGGGTTGTTGGGAGGTTTTTCCCCTCTTTTTCCATATTTGGGTGTTTGGGGGATTTTTCCCCTCTTCTTCCTTTTTTGGGTATTTGGGAGGTTTTTACCCTCTTCTTTCATATTTGGATACTTAGGGTGTTCTCAAAAAGGGCGAACGGCCGTCCGGACGGGGTCCTGATTTAGAAGTAAGGTATTACCAAAATTGTGATAGTCCATACGGACATTTTGAGAGCAATTTTGCGGGCGTTCAGACCATGCTATTACTATTTTTGTCCACATCTCCAAGTAGTAGTAAGAGATATTGAACAAAAAAAGACGATTGACTGTCAAAACAGCATAAAATGAATACTTTCCTTATTATAAATGCCTACCGAATGTCAGGCTATATAAATAGGTAGGATAAAGAAGTAATAAATGCTAATTATCATCGAAATTTATCCCTTTCTTATTTTATCACATCAACTTCGTTTATCTTCTTTTATTATCATGAGCGACAATTTTATTATTTGGTCTCCTGCTACGCAAGGTTTTAACAGAAGAAACGGTAGTCAGCTTGTACGATCAACACCTCCTGTCACCCAACAGCAAGAACCAGAAACACAAGGTTTTAACACAAGAAACGGTAGTCAACCTATACGACCAACGCCTCCTGTCACGCAACAGCAAGAACCAGAAACGGTTGAAGCCAGTGAAGGTTCTGACCTCGATACAGTAGGCTCTGGTGATGATAGGGAAGAAGAATCGACTGCTGACTGGATGGAAGAAGAAGAAGAAGAATTGATCCGCGCTGTCGAAGAATATTATACTCGCTGGAAGAACGGTAGAAGCAACCAAGAAAAAGGGGAATGGTGGGACAAGATCTACAATAAGTTCATTGAGGATACCAGTTCTGGACATCGACGTAGCAGAAGTGCTTGCAAGAAGAAATGGGATAAGCTCCTTCGACGCTTCCAAAGACTCACTGGGGAAACGAATCAGACCAGAAATGGGGGAGGACGTAATCAAGAGAGGTTCTCTCACTACGATGCGATGATGGCGTTTCTCCAAGACGATGCTAGTATGATAGCACCGGTAACAATCGATTTAAATCGTCAAGGCAACCTGGTTCGAACTCATGATGAAGCAAATGCCAGCAACTCTGTCACAGATGATGTGGAACAACTACCAGCGCAGCGACGACGAGTTAACAATGACTTGGGCGGCGAGCTTTTGGAGGCGCATGAGCGGGGCCGTGAACAGCTGTTTGAAAAACTTGACAGCATCTTCGAACAGTTCACCGAATAAGAACGTACACTCGACGCAGAGCGCGAAGCGGCCGATGAGCGACGTTTTCAACAGCAGCTTCAAGCGATGGTCGATCTTGAAAACAGAAGAGCTGAAAGCCAACGACAGTTAGAAGAAAGAAGGGTCAGAGCAGAGGAGCGGATTGCAGATGTAATTGCAGCACTTGTAGGACTCACCCGTAGTCAAAATAATAGAGAGCAAAATAACACTGAAGAATAAATGTATTATTTATATCACTTAACATATCACAAATTATTGACACTTGTGGAAACTATGACGACTTGTCACATTCATACTTTGTGGAACCAATGCGAGGTTATTGATTCTAGAAAATAAAACAATCGATCGCAATAAATTCGCGCATCGGAAATCGAGAATTAACTTCAACAAACCATTTCGGATAAGTGATATTTACTTAAAACAAATTGGGTTTTTAAAGACTCTTATCATTGTGGTTTTATTGATACAAATTATGCTTGACGCCGGCTGGAATGACGTGCTTGTAACTCATCCTTAAGTGTGTCGCGTTTGGCGTTCCCTGCTTGACGTAGCCGCCGTACTTCAGCATCGGTCAAGATGTCGTCTTGTTCGACAGAGATAGACAGCAGGCTGGAAGTATTTGGTTCCATATCTACTACTGTTGCAGTTTCGGTATCTCCACTATCTTCATCTTCTTCGGCTGTTCTACGATGCGCGTCGACTTCGGCAATACTCACAAGATGATGATCGTTAAGCTCCTGGTCAAAATCATCAATGTTATCTGGGAGTTTGTTGCCAGGTCGGTCGATGCAGATATTGTGGAGGATACAGCAGACATAGATGGTGGTGGCGAGATCGACTGGATTCAGCTGGTACAAGTAATGCTTAAGGAATCGCCAACGCGAAGTGAGCGCACCAAATGCATGTTCAATTGCTATACGCTGTGACGATAAAGCATAATTAAAATCTTTTTTGGCTCGCTCTCATGTGTTTTTCGGATAAGGTATCATAATATATGGGCGTTGAGGATAAGCGGAATCTGTTAAATACAAACTATAATTAGTATAAACTTGCTATGTAGACATAATGAATCATCTTTACATACCTGCAATAATGTATGAGTCATTTGGACATTTGGCATCTGGATCATTTTTCAAATCTCTTGCTAGTTCCGAATTGGCAAACACCCGAGAATCGTGTGCACGACCTTGTATCATGACAATATATTAGCAAGGATACAATTACGAAAGGAAATTGTGATTTGTGAACGTTACCTGATTCACCAACATAAACAGTCAAAAACCGCTGCTGTGCATCGCATACAGCTAGGAGATTCATTGAATGGTGGTTTTTGCGATCCATCCAACTTATCCCACTATGACTTGGCTTATGGATAATCACTAGCTTCCCATCCATAGCCCCAATAACATTTAGCAATTTAGGTCTTGCTACCGCTCTTGTTCGATCCGATTCGAAAACTACTTTTGCAAAGTCGTCTGCATTTCTCTGTACTTCTTCTGGGGTCTGCGGCCATCGGATCATCCTTCCGAGTATATTCACCATTGCTTGCATAAAGTTCTGGCTGAAGTTCCTGTAAGAGCCTTGCGAAAAACCAAAACGAGTACTAAACAAACGGTATCCAAGATGCGTGTTTGCGTAGCACCATAGAACACAAGCAATTTGGATGTATGGTGGAGTAGCACGCGGAGAGCTACGTTGGAAAGCTGGATCTTGAGATAGCATATCCACTAACCAAATGAAAGTAGCCTTGTTCATGCGATAATGAGCCTTGTAGCTGTTTCGCGGGTTGTCATCATCCGTCAAGTTCTTATGCTCGATTCTCCAGTAATCCATGGATCGCTTTGCTTGATAGGGACCACGAACTTGGCGAAAATGGAGAGGGGAACCAATGTAAGCATACATTTCTGGAAGGAAGCCTAATGTTCGGAGCGATGCTTCGGCCATAGTAGTCATAAGAAGCCAAAACAGTCGACGTCTTCGTTCACTGATACGGCGACGGCGTTGAGTAGCCTGCTCGCGATTAGCTTGAATGAGTGATAAACGGGAGTTATTGTCCATTGAAAAAAAAAGAAAATTGGAAAAGAGCGGTTTCTTTATTTTTTTTTGTGTTTCTTCATATCTTTTAAGCACGATCAGAATAAACTTGTATTTCTAAAAACATTCATATCAGCGATACCTAGCTGTATTATTGGTACTGCAATGATGATGTACTAAAGACAGGTATAGGAAAAATGATATCTTTTCTGCTTTTCCAAATTCAAGTCGATTGCCGTTGCATGGATGTGACACAGTTACTTTCCTTTTCGAGTTCGGACCGAGGCGTCGTCTCAACAAATTGTTGAGACGACGATTCGCTCAATTTGGAAGCTTCGACCCATCTTCATATGGAAAACAATTTTTCGGCTTTTAAATTTATTTCTATTCGTGGGTGGGGCGAACGGCCGTTCGCCCTTTTTGAGAACACCCTTAGTACCTTTTTTCCCCTCTTCTTCCATATTTGGATATTTAGTACTTTTTTCCCCTCTTTTTCCATATTTGGGTAGTTGGGAGATTTTTCCCCTCTTCTTCTATATTTGGATATTTGTTACTTTTTTCCCCTCTTCTTCCATATTAGTCATGTCAGTCCTTTTTTCTCCTCTTCTTCCATATAAAGTACCCTTGGGCTACTAAGCTTTCTTTGCTCGTTTTTTTGCTCTATTCATTGCCATCTTTACCCCGTTTCGAAACATGCTCCTTGTCATGCTATTTCTATTTTACACTTTTTTTACCAATGTTTTCACCTATAAATCATATTAATCCTTTACATCATCTCAATCCTCTTTAATAGCTCTTTCATCGACCGCCAGCTCTTCACCACTCTCCACAAAGTCACCGTCAATGGTAGGTTTACTTATAAATAAAACATGAACCTTCAAAACTAATATCCCATTCACTAGTCCCCAACGCTACTCTCAAGCCCACCTTAGAAGCCATTTTGGACGCAATGGATCGTGGTAAGCACAAGTAACTACTAACTACAAAATTATCATATACTTACATACTTATATTAGTCCCAGTTGAAACTACTAAGGAGACCCTTAGAGGTTACTTGGCAGATCTCGACGATCTTATGCAAATGGAGGCTGATTGTGAAGCTCTGGTCCAACAACAACAACAACAACAACAACAACAACAACAAGACGTCGAAGAAGAAATCGTCTACTTGACTCCAACCAAAGATGAAGCGTAAGCATTTTTAATACATAAAATGATCATTTCCTTACTAAAATTAAATAATATGTAGCTCTGACGTCGAGAAACTCCAACCCTGGGAAGCAGTAATGTGTGAGGACCCCTTCTACCGCAATTTTGGTCCACAAGTAACCAACTAGCTAAAGGTAACCCTTCTTTATCGCATTATTTCTCAGTCTATTAATATTCCTGCATCTAAGTATAGTCTACAAGAAGTTCTATACTTTGGCTACCCCTAGACATGGTGCTCCTCTCACTTCGGTCATCCTTGAGCTGAATACTACTACGGTTGCTACTGCATCAGCTTGTTGTATTCATACAGACGAAGATATAGAAGGCGTCAACTTTTTTAGTTATATCCGTAACTACAACGAACAGCAACTAGAGCAAATCATCAACCATGCAATCAGTGGAAGACCCTTCGAAGCCTTAGACCAAAAATTGATAAAGTCCGTCCGTGCCATCTTGTGCGCTTACCTCCACTACAAGAATGGCGGTAATCTAAATCAGCTTGGCTACAAGAGAGAACTGAATGAATTGGCTAAAGGTACTTCTCAAATACAAACTTATACAAATTATTTCTAATTCCTCTTTTTCTAGTTAGATTGCCAAGATCTGCCAAGCCTAGCCAAACAATAACCGTCGGTTATCATATGCTGGCTTTCTACAAGCAAGCTGGCGCCTAGCCAATCCTCTTTTCCGACAAGTTTAACTGGCCTTTCTTCCTCTCCGTACGTAAACTTTTTCTTTCTCACCCTGCTTTTTACTAACATACTTTCTTTAGTTCTCCTCGGACAACTGGGCCTATTTAGAGGAAAATGACTTTTCTCCTTTGCGTCCTTTAATCACACCAATAATTCCTACAATGAACTACTTGACATCGTTCAAGAATGTTGGCTTCTTCCTACATCATATTCAGTCATTAGTAAATATGATGGCTGAAGCTAAGAGTCAAGAACGTACCTATGGCCGTTATTATCATACTTTTGGTCATTAGAAAATACATTTTGTCTCTCTCTCTCCCTTTCCATCATAACTTTCTTCTCTTTTTCCACCAAATAAAATCATCAATGTCTTAAATAAAAAACATGTCTTAACAAAAAAATATAGCAAACAATAGCCTTTTGAAAAAATTATTAAGATACTATAGAACCTTCTGGAATCTATCAAAACCAGTCACCATCTCTTTAAAGCTCAGTTTTTAAAGTCAGAAAAAAAGTATATAAAGAGCCAACGTTTGAAACACTTTTCTCCTTCCCCCAACTTTTAGTTACTAAAATGTGAGTGTACAGCTGCTCTTTACTATATAAAAGTCCTAGTTCCTTTTCTGTCTTTTTAGTGGGTTTTTCCTCTCTCTTTCCTATTTAGTCATTTTGGTAGATTTTTCTCCCTTCTTTCTTGTTTAGTAACTTTAGTAGATTTTTCTCCATTTTTCCTTTTCAGTCATTTTGGTGTATTTTTCTCCTTGCTTCCTTTTCAGTCACTTAGGTAGAGTTTTCCCTCTCTTTCCTTTTCCGTTCTTTTGGTAGATTTTTCTCCCTTCTTTCCTTTTGGGACATTTAGGTGGATTTTTCTCCTCTCTATCCATTTCTACCATTCAGTTACATTTTCACTCTTTAGCCATTATTTGAAAATCATCTTTTTCCCTTTATTTTTTTACGTGATTCCGATGTAAATACTTATACTAATCATTTAACAATAGCTTTTTCAAGAGCCCCTTTTTTAAAAAAATCAAATATGTCTGCCAACAACTCTAGCTCGTATGCCTCGAAGGTCCGCTCGTGGCTTCGTTTGCAAAGTCGGTCGTCACTGGTAACAGCCAGTTGCCTGTTGAGGACTCGGTTCACCTTTACCTCCGCTGCTGCAGCAAGAGCCTTTCCCTGCTTTGCCTGCTGCCCAATCGTCTCCCTTGTTGGCTTCTCCAGCTATTGCTTTGCCCCTGTCCATCAGGGTAACCGTTCACCTCGTCAGGAACATAGAAACTCCTTGGAAAGTCTTCCTTCGGATTTTAGCTGGGATGATTCCCAAGAGGCTGCTTCTCGTAATTATTGTTTCTCTCTCACTTTGTTTTACGTTTTACATCTCATTCTCTGAAAATATTAGCTCCCAAGACTGCTTCCCCTCCTTTATTGAAAAAGAGAAAGGTTGTAGAATCAAGCTCTCCAGTACGAAATGCTCGTTCTAGTATCTCTGGTACACGTACAAACCAGCGCTAGTTACTCCCCGTCGTTCTGCCTTGGAAAAAGGAAAATTCCGGGCTCAGCCCAGTACTGTACATACATAGCAACCGGTATTGCAATCAACCCAAAAGTCTTCAATTGCAATTTTAGAGCGTTCAGATATCAGTCAAGGTAAGCTTATCATTTATTTATAAAAGTATTTACACTGTCATTTTCTACATACTAAAAACAATTCAATCATCAAACTTTCAAAATACTTCAGATAATTGCAAAACTACAACTCCAAGCAAAAGTATGTATCCATAGTCAGTTTACTCTTTTACAATCTCTAATTTCTTACATCTTTATAGTCTTCAAAAGACGTCCAGCTCCTACCATCTCATCTACACCACTTTCTGCCCAGGCATCTCATCACCAATCAGCTCTGCCTTCATCAACATCGTCATTTACCCACCGTCTACACCAAAAAATTATCGATGCAAACATACCCGATAGCGGCAGTGACTATAACCCTAGTTGTTCAGTACATTCCTCAACATCTAGTGGTTCAGAGAGTGAATCTAGCAACAACAGCGGTAGTGAAAGCGACAGTACAGACCCAGGTACATCGCAACCCACACAGCATTCTGGTATTCTTTGCGGTATCGATGAATGCATTTTATATTTTTCTTCAAAATCTGCTCGTAAGCGACACATTCGCAAAACACACCAGAAAAAAGTTAATGTTAAATATCCAAACGATCATGGTGTGTATCTCTCCTATACCATCTACCATTTATATTGCATTGAAATACTAATCACTTTATAGGAAAAGTAACTACACTTCTTGTCGATGCCAAGCGATATGTCCATGCCATTGTGAGTTCAAACTACCCACTTTCAAGTATGCAGCGCCACTGTCAAAACTGTGATTTGCCAGTAGCTGCACCAACTGAGCAACCAACTGTCACTGTACCTGAACCAGATGTATCATTATTAAGCAATCATGCAATCATTGCCAATGCTTTTACTCGTCTGGAACCTGCCTTTGGCCAAACGTCAAACGTTGATACCGACCGTAAGCTGATCCCATGGTTTTTTTGTTCACACAAAGTGGTATGACATTGTCGAACAGTGGAAAACAGGTACTTTTTTTACTTTGATAGCTATTCTACATTTATAGCATTGTCAACTTGCTCACTATTCTCTCTATAGCACACAACCAACACCAACAACAACATCCTAATCGCACATCAAGAAACATCCCTATCACTATCTATGATTTAACAAAGAAAATCCATGTAGAGGAAAATGTGCTAAAAGTTGTAGCAAAAGTTAATAAGCAGCTTTTTGTCCACTTGCACAACTCTATTCACGAAAAAGACTATACCCTTCGTCGTTATCTTAAACAGAAAAAGTAAGTGTCGCAACTATCTACTTTGTTTCAGTCATCCACTCTAACTTATTTGCTTTCTTTAGGCTCTCCGAACATCTCCCTGATCATAGATTCAACCAACTTGAGCGGCCCACTATCCAACGGTATACCCAAACTGGCGCCAATCTATTTACCTTCTTACTTCGCATCCGTCGTTCTCCTCACTGGTCTTTTGTTTTGGGTACCTGGTCTTCCACTATTTCTACCATACTCACTAATATCGCAACACTATCCGCAAATGTCAATCCAGCCCAATTGTCATCACACACCGCCGCACAGATTGAATCAGAAATCTGTAAATTGTGGATAGCATTATTGAAAGAAGAAAAACGTTTTGATGTCGCAACCAATGGATATACTATTGCTCGTTTCATCATTGCTTCATCCTTGCAGTTTAATGGGCAATTTAAAGACGTAACCTCTATTGCACCTTTAATCTCCCAAGTCAAGTACTGGTTCCGCTTACTTTTACTTAACGATATTTACACACGCCATACAAATCAAAACTTAATTACAGTGTAAGTTCTTTGCTTTTTCCATTCTACATTAAACCTTCCACACTTGCATAACAAACTCTTTTTTAGCTTTACTACAAATTACCAAGATTACTTGATCGATGGCAAGTCGTCTGCATATGCTGCTATTGCCGAATACAGCCGGATTGCGTCAATCTCTGACTCGTCAGAGTTTGTCACTGACAAAATAATATGGACACCACACAAAACCATCTGTCACTTGCTATGGTCGAAACGAACGAGCGCATTCATGTACATGATTTGCGTCTCCTAGTCACCAACTTAAAAACCAGTATACAGCAAAACATCAACAAACTCACCTTTAACATCGACCTCGACAATCTCCTTCAATTCCGCAACAATAAACCAATCCACCTATACGACGATTTCAACAATCGCGACATCAATTATTCATTTTTCACCGACCCAAAGAACAACCTCCGTCACCAATTCGGTCATATTCTCCAGCACATACACACGACCCCACACCTATCACGTACTTATATTCAATATATAACCAATAACAACAATACAACTTACAATCTGTCCGCCATTAAAAATTACATCACCACAGCTGAACAAATCCAACGCGATTTGTTCATGCTAATGCACCTCACATACAGCCAAACAGCTCGGGCCACAGAGCTAGAAGGCACTTTACTACAAAACACGACACACGCAACACGCAACTTATACTGGTCAAATGAACATCAAACATTGATGCTTCTTACAACATACCAAAAACTCGTAATATTAAACAACGTGACCAAGCAATTGCCCGTTTTATCCCTCATTCTCTTATCCGCTTGTTTCTTAACTATATCACCTTCATCCGTCCCATAGAAAGGTATTTACATTTTAAAAGTCTACCATGCAATGTCTAACTCTATTTATTTCACTAGCCTCTCCATTTATGAATGCTCAAATTCCGACCAAAAAATGCTTGATACGATGGCATACTTCTTTGTACGCAATGGCGTAAAAATGTCAGCTGACCTTCTCCGCACATATTTTCAAGCCCGCTGGCATCAACTCCTTCCTTCTCGTCTGAGTTTCCAAGATTACCGCCATGTATCAGTCGCATTTTCAAGATATCACATCCAACATTTGCTGGCTCATCATGGCACAAATTATACAGTGGCCCTGCAGGCAGGCCACTTGTCTAGAACTGCCGCACATAACTACGCACAAGCATCGACCGACTCAAAAGCACTTTCTTCAGTAGCAATAGAAGAGTATTTTATTGCTTCTGAAACGTGGAATGATTTTCTTGGTATGTTATCTGCGTCCTTATAATTTCACAACCATTCATTGATATATTCACCATTCTTCTATTACAGGTGTCGGCCCTTGGCGTCATCTCTTTCCGGGTGCTATTCCGCAGGCAGAGCAGGATAGAGTTGCTGTCCAACACGGACAATTTCTGGCAAATGTTGCTGCTGCTGAGAACGTTGCATTGCTCGAGATGCAACACCGTATGCAAGTGCAAAATGACTTGGACAGGCGCCAGTCAACAACCACTTCGACACCACCAGCACTTCCGCAAGGTACATCCTTTTTTTTCATCAACCTTACATGTTTACATGTAAAATCATAATTAATATTGCTCTCTACATAGGTACATTCATCACACCATAGCTGCTTAACGCACTTGGTAAAGCCACCAACTCGCTGTCGCCTTCCTTCCGCTCCTTTGAACAGGCACAGCTCATTACCACCGTCATCTCCCGCAAATCTAGCATACTTACTATCCAACCAACTGGCTCTGGTAAGTCCCTGCTATTCCTTGTCCCTGCACTAGTCGAGCCGCACTTAACAACAGTTGTTGTTGTTCCTCTCGTTGCACTTTTGGCCGATATGAAACGGCGCATTCAGCAAGCTGGGTTGTCTGTAATAGAATACACTCCCAATATTACTATGCAGCTCCCCTTGCCCAACATCATCATCGTCCAAGTGGAACATGCCAGCAGTCAACGGTTCCTGAATATTGTCCAGCAAATAAACGACTACAATCAGCTAGCCCGAGTCGTAATTGATGAGGTGCATACAGCAATTACATGGCGTTCATTCCGTCCGGCACTTTACACACTCCTTTTCCTCCGTTCCCTCACTGTTCCGTTCCTCCTTTTATCTGCAACAATTCCACTATCATTTGAATCCGACCTACGTGACATGTTTGGCGCAAACCTTTCAATCATACGACAGCCGTCAATGCGACCAAGCCTCTGTTACCAAATCATCAACACCAACAATCTGCAAGCTGCAGCAATATCACACCTCAAAGCTCAGTATTCACCATCATCATCACCATCATCAACGATCATCTACTGCTCTGCAGTAGATGCAACAACATCAATCAGTAATCGCCTCAAACAAGCATTACCACACCAAGCAAGAAAATATCATACTTCCATCGTAATCTTTCGGTGGAAGAAAAACATGAAAGAACCACTGCCTTTGTTTCCGGTGAGCTTCAAATCATGGTTGCAACAAGTGCATTTGGTGCTGGCATCGATTGCTCAACCATTGATACAATCATCCACCTTGGCGGCTCTGCATCAATCCTCGATTATGCACAAGAAACTGGTCGCGCTGGTCGCAATGGTTCTCCTGCTCGGTGTCTGTACTTTGTTGACGTTGAACGCCAAAAAAGACAGATACAAGATCTAAAAAGAGTAAACCGGCACCTATCCCCGTGGCAAGCATTCAATGATGTTATTTTAGCATCAAAGTGCATCCGGCAGATACTTGCAGAGTCTTTAGACTCTCAAGTTACTAACTGCTTTAGGTACAGTAATGTAGAGCTTTGCTCTTATTGCCAAAAAATCAAAGGTATACACACAGTTTCATTTTAATATTCAAATTTTAGGACACTTAAGCTTCCAACCTATTTGTAGATTCTCCTCTCCCTCCTTCTACTACTGTCCGCCCTCAACCGATTGGATTATCGATCACACACCACCATCAATTGTATGTATCTACAAAGTCATCTTTGTTATTACTCTATCAGCATTTTGTACTAAACTATACACCTTTCCTTAGCCGACACCAATTGACGCACATCTTGGTCTTTCTCGAAAGAGAAAGTACATATCGGATGCTGACAACTTCAAGTCAGTTATGATGATAGCCAAGGATCACTGCATACCTTGCTTATTCACTTTTAGCATAGCTGAAAGTGAGCATGCAACCTCTCCCTAGTGTATTGCTCATATTGGTCAATGTTTCCGTTGTTTTGGTGACCACTATGTATCGAATCCTGCATGTGTCAAGCCAGTAAGGGATGGCTTCTGTAAGAAATACCTTGTGCCCAATCAGTGGAACCAAACCATCTTCCATGATGGTAACTGGTCAAACTGCAGTGGTACCTATGAGGACCTGTTATACCGTCTCTGCTGGGCAGCCTATTGGCGTAAGCCCCAATTTATCCGCCAAGCTGGTTACAAAGAAAGTTACCTTCAAGCAATTGAAATTCAACAAGATTTCGCATACTGGCTTATAGCTGCTGGCCCCCACACATATCCAAATAATGCTATGCATCTAGGCCATATCATTCTATCACACTTCTTTGTTACATAAAACATTTACCTCTCTGCTCTCCTCTTTTTATCTCTTTACACATACTTTCTCTTCTCTCCTTCTCTTTTTTATTATATTATATCTCCCTTGTCTCTATTTTCTCTTTTTCTTTCTTTGATTGCCACCCCCTTTTTATTTATTATTTCTTAAATATATTTTACTTATCAATTAGATTTATACTTTTAAAAAAAATTGGGGTATACCTAGGGTATACCTAGGTTCACTAGGTTTACTTAGTAGAGGATAGCTTATACTCAATAGTAGATGGCTTATATCTCCACAATGTATTAAGTAAGTAAGCATTTACATCATAATAAATCGTGTTCCTGGACCTTGTCTCTACCCAAATATCAAATAAAATTTTTGAGTAGACCTAGGGTAGACCTGGGTCTACCAGGTCTACTTAGTAGAGGGTACCTTATACTCAATGGTAGATGGCTTATATCTCCAACCATATTAAGTAAGTAAGCATTTGCATCATAATAAATCGTGTTCCTAGACCTTGTCTCTGCCCGAATATCAAATAAAATTTTTGAGTAGACCTGGGGTAGACCTGGGTCTACTGGGTCTACTTAGTAGAGGATAGGGGTCGCAATCTGACCCACGGGTCAAAACCGACCCGTGGGTCAAGGATGGGTCAACGGGTCGGGTTGCTGCTTTTCTGACCCGTGGGTCGACCCGTCCAACCCTTGACCCGACCCGTTGACCCATTGTGACCCGAGTGTATATAGTTTAGATTTGGGACAGTACTAGTTATCCAACGGTTCCTTTATTCAAGTGTATAGCAAGATATACGAAAGGGAAAAAAGAATATTATGATGACATATGCGAATACTGTTTATTTTATAATAACTTTATATGAAGGGCAAAGTATGAAGATAAGGGGAAGCGCTAAGGCCTAACGGTGCAAAGTATATAGGATTTAATAAATAAGGATACCTGAAGACCAAGATAACTTAGACTTTAGAGTAAAAGGAAGAACAAAATAGGGAAGGCCGTTAAAAAAGGAAACAGGAAGAAGTGTAAAAAGTAAGTGAGCAGTTTAGCAATAGGTGCAAAAAAAATGAACGAAAGGAAAGAGGAGTGAAAAAGAGACAAATCAAATAGGAACGACAAAGATCGGAAAGTGAGAAAAAAAAAAGGGATAAAGGTGGTGGAAATTTTTTTAGTCAGTTGTTATTTTTGACCAAGCCTTTACCAAAACGCTTTCTTGTAATGCTTCCGGTAATAATCTGTTTCGTTCAGATGGCACGAATCCTCTGACATCCGAAAACAAGCGCTCGCAAGATGTTGACGTTGCAGGGATGGCGAGAAACTTGCGTGCCATTTTTGCTAACTGCACATACGTTGTGCTTGTGCGTTGCCAGTACTCCAATTCGTAGCTTACCAGTCGTCTATTATCGTCACCTTCGGCAAGTGCTGTCTGTGGCTCGCTTACATATGCTGTCAACTCATCTTGGATTCTTTGCCTCTTGGGACGGTAGCGATTGCGACGTATCTCCTCAGGTGACAGTGCTCCAGCCTCATGGTCAGTGGTGCCACTCACAGTCTTGAACGTGCTCCATTCTGCTTCGACACTCATTCTAGCTGTCTCTTTAAATTCTGGCTCCCATTCCCGTTCATCCCAGTAAGCATACTTCAGGCACGGGTCCATTGCTGTGGCGACGGCATATACGGTGGACGAATCGGTTCTTGCATAATACATTTCAAGCTTTGCTTGGGCCTGTCTTGCTGCGTCACGCAGGATTTGCGGATTTGACGTGGCGTCTTGGAAGTCTTCGAGATCGTCAATGAGCACGTTGTATGCGAAGATTACTTTGTTGATAGACGGGTAACTATTGATGGACCATGTTGCTTAATACATTGCTGTATGTGATGCTATTACAGCGTGTTATGTTTTCCGTAATAACTTACTGTGATGTTGATAGCTCTTCCGTCATAATTTTTAGACTATCCAGCAATGCTATGACCTTTTTCATGTATGGCTCGTCTTGGGGATCCAACCGATATATCGACAACTCGCTAAAGAAGTCGCAGGTTGCATTATACGCGTCCTTCACCCTCAACGCCCGTACCAGCATATCATAAGTGGAGTTCCATCGTGTGCGCACATCCAATTGTAGCTCGAGCTGCTCGCCATACTTCATAGAACAATATTCACGATATTGTTTTTGGTACTTGGTAGTGGACATCCTTATAACATGGTAAATTTAAGTTAATATTTGTGTAAGTGGGCTTGACCATTTATGCCAGTGATTTATACCCTACCTGATTTTCTTTATTCCTACTCGTAACTTAGACACCACGTTGCTAATATCTTGATCGGCCGCGATATCTGATTCAACAACATTATCGAGCAACGGCTGTGAACGCAACCCATCTTTGATCAGTACTTGCGCAACCAAATTGACGATGTGACCGATACACGGGATAAGGTGTTTGGCTGCCTGGAAATGGAATGCGCGACGACTCTCCCCTCTTGTCTCGGCACGCCTTTCAAGCTCTTTAGCCATGGACAGGTTGTTGGAAGCATTGTCGGCGGTAATGGTAAACAGGAGATGAGTAATGTCGAAATCGTCGAGGACTCTTAGGAAATGATCAGCAAGAGCTTCTCCGGAATGGCGTTCATCTGGATGCTGGAGACCGACTAAAACCTCTCGCTGCACCCAGTACTCGTCAATGAAATGAGCGGTAATACCAAGGAAATCATACCCCCACTCTGAGGTCCAGGCGTCTACGGAAAAAGAGAGACATTGTTGCGCTTGCAAATAGGACATGATGCGCGCCTTCTCGACTCGATATAACCGGGTGATGTCGCTCTTGATCGTATTGGCAGTAATCGGCGCGACAACATCAAACGACGGTGCTGCCTGAGTGAGCTGGATGAACTTGCGAAATTCTTCATTTTCCACCATCGTGTATCCAGACTTTGTGCTGATGATGAAACGTGCTTGTTGCTCCCGCCATACTTCTTGAGTAACGGTCGTTGCTTGGATAGACATACCACCACGAGCGAAACTGTCCATTGGCCCAACAACTGCCACGCTGCCTTGCTCGCACTTCTCCTTCGTAATGCTGTGTCTATTTTGCAGGTGACGGATAATGTTACCGGTAGATGAACCAACATATGACTTTTGGCACCTTGAACAAGTAATCTTGATAATGCGATTCCTCTCGTCTTTTGTAGCATCCGCAACCTTGTATTTGTAAATCCATGGCTCGTCCGAACCGCGTGCCGTACTGCTTTGGCTAACCATTGCTGCACTGTGTTGTGTCTCGCTTGTGTTTGTTTCGTGAAAGTCGCCGGCTTCAGATTCAGTGGGATCCAAGGACATAGAGGTCAAATTGCTGTCAGAACGGGTGAACTCCATGATGGTGTAAGTGCTAGGTACGAAGGCTGTTAGGTTTTAAAAAAGAATAGCTGAGAAAATAAAGATTACTTTGCAAGAAAACGGAAAACTCGTATATATTTATATCTTTTTTTTATCGCTGTTTACGTTGCATAGAATAGAACATATAACTACTACTTAGAAAACGGTACATCTTTTGCTTTTGGGTATACGGACATCATGCCCAGTTTGGCCATGCTTTGGACGCATATACTTGAAGCTTTAGTTGATCTATTATGTAGCATAAATAAAGCTTCTTTTACAATTTTTCCAAAAACGTTTTAATGCTGGTGTAACTAGATGTTTTTGGAGCAAATACGTCATTTTCTCCACACTCCTGGACGGTACAGGTACGTTTCCCTTTAATTTTACGATCGTCCGAATCAACTTGTCTACAGTGACTAAACACAACGTTTGACTACCGTTAGGCAGCAATCATTATCATAGCTCAATCTTTTCGTCATTGCGTTCAATACTTCATCCCTGGTACAAATACAGCACCACTGTTTTCTTATCTGCAGCCTTTTTGTCACTGTTTTTTTTACCGCATCCTTTTTTGTCGCTGCTCTGGCACCACTTCTCTTTTCTTAACACCTGTCCTTTTTTGTCGCCGCTCCGGCACCACTTGTCTTTTCTTTACACCTGTCCTTTTTCATCACTGCCCCGTCCTTGCTCAGTACCACTACTTTTATTCAGCACGGCATTTGTTGTCAATACCGCAATCTCACACACGACAACTTTTCTTTTGTTTCATCCGCTATAAATGCACAGGAATATGATCGCCCATCGCCCACTTATTGCAAAACACACCATTTAGCCCGTCTCGCTGACTATGCAATACAGTGCTGATTTTTTTGCTGCTGACTTTTTTGCCTTCCCTTTTTTTTTATATTCTTCAAATTCTCTCCGTCTCCATCCCAATCTGCCCATTAAGTTTCTGAGTTCTGGCCAGTTAACGCCAATGCTAGTACAGACGATTTATCAAAAAACCAATCAATAAATAAAACTATTGAGCTTATTTATTTTACTTTTAGTATATATTTTCTTCTTAAATTCGTCATTTTGTTTCCTTTTGGTTAGAAATCGTTGAAATCATTACCAACCCGTCAACCCGAGTTTTGACCTCTCGGGTTGAACGGGTCGGGTCGGGTCAGTGTTTTCTTGACCCGCGGGTCAACGGGTCAGACCCTTGACCCGACCCGACCTGTCCAATTGCGACCCCTAGTAGAGGATACCTTATACTCAATAGTAAATGGCTTATATCTCCAAACCATATTAAGTAAGTAAGCATTTGCATCATAATAAATCGTGTTCCTAGACCTTGTCTCTACCCGAATATCAAATAAAATTTTTGAGTAGACCTGGGGTAGACCTGGGTCTACTAGGTCTACTCCACCTACTAAGTAAACGCCGTGGCAATTCTATAGATACGACCTTTGGCTTGCATTTCGATAACTGTCTTCAGTCTATCGTATCGAGTCCCTACAGCCGTAATGAGTGCATCAATGTGGGTTTCGTCCCATGTATGGCGTCGTGCAGAGGTAGGAATGGGCGTCTGCAAACTGGGTAGAGGCGATGTCAAATCACTATCAGCAGCCACTGATGCAGGCAATGCTTCTGGGGCTTGGGATTCCAGTGTCTGCATCGGTGCTTCTGAATCTTGCTGTTGCTGTATCTGCTGCTGTTGCTGAGGATCTAATGATGAACTGGCGGGTGCCCACATCAAGATTTGAAAGTTGTTGTGGTTGTTGCTGTTGTTTGGCATAATAGGTATCAGAAAAAATAGAGAGGCAATGGATGAAGTGAATTATAGAGAAATTTATTTATTAGCTTCTACTATATTCACAGCATATATATATATACAGTTGGGTACAAAGTTTCTTATGGCAATCGTGTTGTTATTCATGCAATACCTTGGGGTATGTACAGAAAAGGAAGTTTCTCGGTGCGGTGCGCCTTTATGTTCGATCCGAGTAGAGAGGACTTTGAATTCTTGCAAAACTATTTTGGGTTCTCTGTTCAGAGCGAAATGAGAGCAACCATGATAGACGTGTAAAGAGAAATAAGCGGTAAATAGAGTATTAATCCATAACAATTAATATTACTGTAAATAGTAAATGAATTTTAGTTAAGGATTTCACTGTCAAGCTAAGCTGCATCCAAGTATTCCTTGCTTAGAGGAGGGAATGCTCACTACTGTTCCACTACTATAAGTTTTCAACTAATCATTAAAGGATATTACATTTTAAACGATTTAAAAAGGTATATATAAAACCTAAACCTTTTAAAGAATTAAAAAAAAAAGTTAAAAAAAATCTTAAATGTTTAATAAATAAAAAAATTATAATCTAATTTTTTTTCTCATATATATATCTTTAAACAATAATATACCTTTAATTAATTAAACCTTTTTTAAACAACTACTAAGGAGTAATCCCCATAGTATAGAAGTGACGAGGAGAAAAGAGTGAATATTTGAGTATAATTGATAAGAATATCGGGAGGGTTCATAAAAAAATAAATATGAATAAGGCAAAGGAAGAAAACATTAACGGGGAAGTGAAAAAGAGGAAAAATACTTTTGCTGTTGGGAGGAATCCTATTAGCTGAATCAGCAAAGATCCGTGACAAAGTAGATAAGGCCAGAAACTCGCATACTCATCGAGTCAAAACAACAAAAGCCCGGCTAGCTCAATTGGCAGAGCGTGAGACTCTTAATCTCAAGGTTGGGGGTTCGATCCCCCCGTTGGGCTTATTAAAACGTGAATAATAAATATATATTTTTATTTTTAGTATATTTGTTGAAGTCTTTTTATCGTAAAATTTATATAAATAGAAACCATGTTGAGTCGCTTTATAGTGGGTGGATCTGTAGCCAATGAGAAAGGATAAAAACAAAGGGTAATCAGAGAATAGAGGGTTGCTAAAAGATACTTTTTACTGCTTATGATCGTATGGCTATTTATAATCTTTTTCTCTAATAAAGTGCCTCGGCACTTGCCATATGATACAATTATGATGCTGTTGAATGCCGCCTTCTACTCGTTGTGGTTGAAGGTTAATATAAGCGCCTCACTTTAAAATTGTCGTTTACTATAGAACTAATATCATCTAGAAGCTCTCGCTTTACTGATTACAAAAAAACTTTATTCATCCCAATCAGGTAAGTCTGTGCTGAGTTATAGCCATCCGAAGTTTTTATTATACTTAGTATTTTTTCATTCTTACTTAGTAAGAACCTAAGCAATTCTCACAAAAGATATACTAGTAGAGTACTTAGAGTTTGTACTTTTAGATGATACATAGTATATCTTTAAAATCATTCACGAAACGGGGAAATAGCCTTAAGTACACTACGGAGGATGAGTCTTAGTATTATGTTTTCAATAATATAGCAAAAAAATAAAAAACTATAAATAATATCATTTTAAATAAGTTATAAATAATTATATTGTTTTATTTATTAAATAAAAAAACAAATTCTCAAACCTTATAAAATTCTCAACTACTAGAATTAATCTCAACCATTATGTTTAAGAAAAACCAGGCTAGGAAGAATGACGACACCCAGTTCAGATAAAATTCAATGAGATTAGAATTTTACTAGAACACTTGACAGAATAATAAAATATCATAATGTTGTTATTTATAACAACAATTATAGATATTGTTTATTCTCCTACCCTAAACTAACATAGTCAATTGGGTTCCGCGGATGTGGGACCCTGTAACTATACCGCGACATTAGGTACGGCCCTGATTTGTCTAAAAAGCTGTAAAAAGGTAGATATTTAAAATACCTCATTCAAAGTAAGTAAATAACTATAAAAAAAGAGCTTATATTAACTATTAAAGTTATATATACTATATCTACTACTTTAAAATAGCTTGGTATTTAGCTTTTAATCACCACACTATCCTTTTTTGGATACTTCAATTTGTTTTTTTACATTACACGTTCCCGAGAGACTTGGGTAAACTTCAACTTTGTGCCTTCTTCCTCGAATTTTACTATATTACATATTAGTTCCCAAGAGGTGTGTTACTTGACTTCATCTTCCACTAACGACATTTGAGGTCTCTTTGTGAAAATCGTTGAGCATCTTTCACCATTTACCGGGATTCTGACAAACTGCTCTAAATAAGCTTTAAGTTTACTAACTAATTTTTTCTGTACATTTCTCGACAAAGCAATCAACCGATCATGTCTGTCACTGTGGCTCAGATCACAATGGGCCATGTCTAGTGCATTCTCGCAATATTTGTCGTAGAATAGGCAATGTATGTTTTAACTATGTATTTTTGAATATTTCTGCTGCAACAGTTTGCTTACTTTGAAAGCTACGGATAGTTTGTTTCTATAGACCCTACTGCGCCTACAGTTTGCGCCTATGGCTCGAGCACCCATCGTAGGTGTAATCATAGAGAATGCCCACTTAACCCTATCAACCGCGGTACTGTCTACTTACTAAATTTTGGTGATAATGCAATTTTCGCTGAAGATTACTGATAATCCTCCTCCTATACTCCCTATAGCTACTACCTCACCACCATCACCTGCACCTATCCTCAACAGTTCGCCTCCACCACCATCCCCCTCTGTTGCTGCCTCGCCTCCACTACCAACTCCCTTATGGAGTCCATATTAGCTGCCCCTCCCCCCAATTTTTTCAAAGCCAGCAGAGTGGCCTCCACATTAACAAGGGTGGCCCACAACAACAGCTGAGGGACTTTGTGCTTTTTTTTAAACAGCATTGGCATTCAATTATTAATGGCAGCAGGCAGATGGAAAAAGGACAGTAATATAAAAAGTAAGCTTTTATTATGTGGTGTGTTAAAAAGAACAGCAGCGTTGAAAAGGAGGGAAAAAAGAGTGCGTTTCTTATAACCACGATTTCTTTTGGCTTTTGAATCTTTATTAGATTAATGAAGATGGCAGTAAAGAAAAAGTCAATTGCAAACTCGGAAATAGTATACACGTTGAAGACAGGCTTTTATTGAAAGTTTAATGAAGGTAACGGTAAGAGCTTGCTTCTTTAGGGAGGGAAAGATGGCGGATCTTTTTGACTTTGAATGGTTTTGTAATTTGACACACAGCATTTTAAAGAGGGATCGTTCAACAATCGTCGACGAATCTATATACTCGCCTTCACTACACGTCAACGAAAAGAAGAAGAAATGTACAACACACGTTGACGGAAACCAGAAACATAACAAACGAACAAGTAATGCTGCTTTTTCAATACTCGCCACAACTCATATAACGATTTGCTTCTAACTGCCATCCCAAGATTTTAAATCGTGCATCTTATCAAACGTTGCTGATGCTCGCCATTAAATGTACTTGACATGTATATGTAGAATAGGACCGGTAATCATGCACAACACAATACCAAAGCAGGGGAGATGTACAGCAGTATTATGTGTTTTTACTTACGGCGGCCTATCCTTTTTCATGCATATATTTGATCCACTTACTGAACAACGGCAGTACACAACAATAATATTATAGCGGTTGCTTCTTACGGACGAGGAAAACGAGCAAGAAAGGGATGCCACAATGCGTTTTCAAAGGGAGTATATATTTTCATTGCTGTAGAATAGTGGGATCAGTAAGATGAGTAGATATACAGAAACAATGTTCCTTTTCTCTTCATTGATAATAAAAACCATCCTTTACTAGTATAATATTGCTATTATGCATGTTTGGCTATTGAGGCAATGATACATATGCTTGCGATATCAAGCACAGCATTCTTACCAAAGTGTTAGAGAACATGGAAGTGGTGGTACAATAAGTAGCTGAGTACTTTAACACGAAGACAGAGACGGAGTAGTTTGTTGACTTCATTACCAAGTTGTTTTTATTCATTTTGAAATCTCGCAATTACATGTCTCGTTTGCCTTTGAATTCCGAATCACTTCGTTGCGAAGAAGTTGAGCTACATGCCACGTACTTAGAGGCTATTGCACGCTATCCAGAGGAAACGGGGGAACGCTGGCTGAGTAAGGAAAAACATTACGCTAATGGATGGTCTGAAAACGGACGCGTTCTCAATGAAGATGGCAGTAAGTTTATTACAGCAAGGTTTTATATGAGCTATAAGGGATATGCTGATAGTATATACATCAGCCCCAAAAGTCCAGCGTAAAGACCATACCGGGCATTATGTGATTTTTTCACACAGCTTCAATTGTCATTGTGTGGGCACCAAGAATCCCCATCCTGAGCGCCAAGGAGATGCTCACATTGACAAGAAAAGAAGACCTTTACAAAGCAAATCTAAAAAGGTCCAGTGCCCTGCAGTGTCTCAAGTTAAGCAGTACACCCATGATTCTGAGTGGGTAGTTTTCCGCTTCTACCATCAGCATAACCATCCGCTTGGTGTCTTACGCCACCTGCCAAAACCAGCAAGGCTCACTAAGCTTATACAAGAAAAGCTCGACGAGGTTGATGATGTTGCGCGCGTAGTCCAAATCGTGAATGACAAGGTACAGGGCGTGCGCGGATGTGGCGGCTATGTGACATACGAGGATGTATACAATGTATACTACACGGTTAATGTCGGTAGAGCGAGAAAGGCATTCAACGACTTTGAGTCTATCGGTCTTTGGCTTCTCGAGCATGAGCAGAACAAAAGCTATTACACTTTTGTTTATGGTCAAGGTACACTGCTCCCAGATGGAACCTGCTCTTCGACCTTTGCTTGCAGCTTTATGTCACTATGGCAAGAGCACCACTTGCTGAATGCCAGTGGTTTCTGTTTGGATGCTACGCATGATGTTACTATCTACCCTAATACCATTATGTACACCATCGTAATCTACCATACTGGAACAGGGCGTGGTCTTCCTGTGGCGTACCTCATAACAAACGATCAGTCATCGGAGCCGCTATACCAATGGTTGATGGGCCTTAAGCAACGCGGGGTCACCCCACAACAAGTAACGATCGATTGCAGTGCCACTGAGAAAAAGGCAATCAAGGACACATGGAACACTGCTGCAATCCGATTGTATGCATGGCACGTCATGCGTTCCTCGTGCAGCAACATCCACAAGAAAGTTGTTGTAGATGATGAAGAAAACAAGGAGACCACCATTAAGGCTATCTTTGGCGACCTCCGTGCCTAATGTATAAACAAACCGAAGCGGAGTACTACGACAGTGTGAATGTATTTCTTGAACGCTGGGCGAGCCAACAGCAAATCTTGCAGTATTTTCAACAGCAATGGATTCAGAACGAAGTGTACAAGGAATGGGTCTACTGTTTCAAGCAGGATATCAACGTCGATATGAAGACTAATAACTTTGTGGAAAGCTGGCACAATCAGCTCAAGACACGCTTCCTAGAACGTCGTCGAAACCGTCGTATTGATGCTCTTGCAACGCTACTGTCTACCACAGTTGAAAAGAGAATGAGGCGACGGATCCGCATGCAAGAATTAGGCATTGGACGGTTGGGCACAGTTGATCGTGAGCTTCGTGCATCAGAGCAGAAAGCAGAAGCATTAAGCGAAGAGCAGCTCGAGTCAATGGTCCAAAAGCATGATGATCTTTATACAGTTCACTCATTCACCAACCTTGAAATACAATACACGGTATTATTATATATAGCACAGAGACATATGCATATATATCATTCTAAATAAACATTTTCTAGATTACTGTCACTAATGATCATATCACTGCCTGTTCCTGCCCTGCTTTTGTGCGCCGCCGTATTCCCTGTAAGCACATGTTTGCGCTCGAGCTTTACGACCATAACGACCTTGAAGTTCTAATTGCCAAACCTGCAACAATGTTTGATGATGAGCCTAACACCAGTGCAATAACATCCACCACCCAACACACACAAACACACACTCCCCATCCACAATCACTACTATCTGTTGTACCTACCGAGACAAATACACAGCGCCTTAAAGCAATGCTTGTCCAGATGCAACACCATTTAAGTGATGTCACTGTTAGTGCTGTTGATGATGAATCACTAGGTGATATCATACAGTAGCTTATCCCAATCCAACAAAACCTCGATAGCATCAGCACTGTCCCTACAAACCGTCGCCTGCAAACACAGTATCACCACCATTAACACCCTTTTTCCAGTACTTCTTCTTCCTTCTTAGCCTGTCTTTGTATTATTCAAACTATATATATCGTATTTCTATCTTCTGATCCTTAAAAACAGTATCCCGCTTTCAGCTCATCACTTGATATAAATATCCATCTCACCCAAAAGATTGGCTATAGATAAAAATCCGATATAATGTATGGTTTTTATTATCAATGAAGAGAAAAGGAACATGGTTTCTGTATACCCGCTCATCTTACTGATCCCACTATTCTACAGCAATGAAAATATATACTCCTGTTAAAAACGCATTGAGTTTCAATCCATTACAATTAATTTAGCAATAAATTGCTAATTAATTTTAGTTATGTCTTTCACTGTCAAGCGTTCAAATAAAAATCTAACTTCATTGATTTTTAAATGAACTGTGCGTCGTCATACCTCCTAGCCTGTTTTAATTTAATTATAAAAAGATATAACACTTTTAAAGGTTTAAAAAGGTTTATGCAAAACCTAAACCTTTTAAAGAATTAAAAAAAAAGTTAAAAAAAAAGTTAAAAGTTTCAAAAATAAAAAAATTATCATATAATTTTTTATTTTTTCATATATATCTTTAAACAATGATATTTCTTTAATTAATAGAACCTTTTAAGGAGTTACGATTAAGGATTAATCCCCATTGTGGCATCCCTTTCTTGCTCGTTTTCCTCGACCGTAAGAAGCAACCGCTATAATATTATTGTTGTGTACTGCCGTTGTTCAGTAAGTGGATCAAATATATGCATGAAAAAGGATAGGCCGCCGTAAGTAAAAACACATAATACTGCTGTACATCTCCCCTGCTTTGGTATTGTTTTGTGCATGATTACCGGTCCTATTTTACATATGGATGTCGAGTACATTTAATGGCGAGTATCAGCAACGTTTGATAAGATGCACGATTTAAAATCTTAGGATGGCAGTTAGAAGCAAATCGTC
>NW_026516870.1:0-49575 GCF_025766255.1 Zychaea mexicana | reverse complement strand
GTCATAACAGCCAGCTTTTTTCCCAAAATAACGTCATGGTCGTCGCTGCGTATTCCCGAAAAAAGGCGAATAGGTGTTGAAAAGTCGTCCATTACTACTGTTGCGTCCAAGTAGCATGTTGAATCGGTTGTTCGTGCGTCGGCAACTTTTACGAAAGAGCCAGGTGTTGATTGAGTTACGGAGATGAGTCCTGTTTGTTTCAGGAACTCAGCCGTTACAAAATCATGTGTTGCCCCGCTGTCAATCAAAATCCTTGCTTTGTGCCCACTAATAAAGCCATTTCGTCGGATCAAGATATGTCTAGCAAACTCCAATTCTCCATATGAGCAGTAGCGTCTGTTAAAGAGAAAGCATGGGAAGGTGCAATATTACAAATAAAAGGATTGTCTTTATTTGCAAAAATGCTACTAGGTAAGGAGGACAGAACGTCTACACTAGTATATGATGATGGAGGGGGGTCGGGAACCAAAGAGGAACCCTCGTCGCAATGGTCGTCCGCGGGATTAACTAAAGAAGTTAATAGCAAGGAATCGTCGCCAACTAGGCCACCAGCAGGAGTGGGCGCGTCTTCTGGTCGAACTAGTTTTTTCCACGGCCTTTGTTCTTCGAAAAGAAGGAGCCGCCGCCGTTGCCGCCGCTGCCCTTGCCGTTGCCGCCGTTGCCTCTTGTGGGCGGATCCGGGAACTTGGGGCAGTCCTTGCCCATGTGGTCGAACCCATAGCAGCGGAAACAGCGACCTTCGGCGATGCACTGCTTGGCAGAAAGGCCGCTTGCTTGGCCGTTGCGTTTCTGCTGGAACTGTTGCTGCGAGTGCCGTTGCTGCTCAGCTGCTTCGACCTCCATAGGGGTCGGGCCGGAGGGGGACAAGCTTGGGCTGTCAGCAGCTCGTAAATTGCTGGCTGACGACGTCGCCAAAGAGTGCGGGCCGGAGAGGACTTGGCCGCGACCGCGAAACGGGCTTGCTTCACCATAGGAGCCGTCGAAGTGCTCCGCCAAAGAGATGGCTTCGTCGAGCGTCGCCGGGTTTCTATGTGTGAGATGGGCGGCCACGGCTGGCTTCAGGCCTTCAATGTAGCGGTGCAAGGCCTCTGTGTCATGGATGTACCCCGCACCGTCTCGGAGACCGAGGAAAGCCTGGGTGTACTGCGCCACAGTACCGTGTTGACGGCACTTGGCCCAGGCTTGACGTCGCAACAGCTGGCTGTTTGTTGGAAGCCACCGTGCTCGGAACACGTCGCAGAAGGACTGCCAACCCGAAGGCATTTTGCCCCTCGTCGTTTCCGTCCGGAACCAGAGCAGGGCCGAGTCGCGCAGCAGCAAGGCAGCATAGGGGACTTGCTTGCTTGCTGGTACACCTGCCAACGCGAAGTAGTGGTCGAAACCAAAAAGCCAGGCCTCGACGTCCTCTGGTTTCCCCTTGCCATTGAAGGGCGTTGTTGGCGTGGGGATCTTGACGCTCGAGTGCTCCCGTCGCTCGGTGCAGTGGTGACTGCTGCGTCGTCGCGGGTGGCGATCGTCGTCGCTGGAGTCAGAGCCGTTGCTGCTGCTGCTGCCGCTACTGCCGCCATGTCGCCGCGGAGCCTCTGCATAGATTGAGGCCCAAGTGCCGGTGATGTCGTTAACCACTGGTGGTTTGCCGGCCTGGGGCAACTTGTCCTTCGTGGTGGCTGGTGGTGCAGTTGTCGTCGCAGGCTGTGCCGCAGGTGGCGCATTACTGGTCGTCGCATTGCCAGAGGTGGCAGTTGAAACCTGCGGTTGCACCAGAGGAGCGTGCATGGCGTCAAGGCGGGTCGACATGCGCTCGAACATGCTAGCAAAGTTCTCTGCCTGCGTCGCATGGCGCTGGTGCAAGTCGGTGATCAGATGCTGCTGATCGGTGACCATCTGCTGCAGTGTCATAAACGTGACACACAGTTCGTCCATGCTGCTGGCAAAGTTGGCATCGCCAGCGGAAAGCAGGGTGCCCAACCGCGCCGTCAGATCGTCGACAGCTGTGGTAGTGCGGGTGGCGGCCTCCTCTAGGCGGCCGAAACAACCGTCGATCGTATCGAGGTCCGAGCGGATGCCCTCAAAGTTCCGGCTCGTCGTTGCCGTGTGGCGTTGCAACTCGGCAATGGCCGACGCCATGTTGGTGTCCATGGGGAGAGCCGTCGTCGCAATACTTGCTCCAAGGGGTATGGTTGGCTGCCCCTGATCGACAATGGGCGTCGTCGCCGCCGCGGCTGCCCCTTGATCGGCAGTGCCTGCGCTGGTCGTGGTTGCTACGTGCTCGAGGGTTGTCCCTGAGGTAGCCGTCGCTGAAGATGCAGCATCGTCTGCAGCATGTGCTGCACGGGCACTCGGACCCGAGGTACGTCCAATGGCCGGCGAGGACGAAGCACGGCCAGTCGTCTAGTTTAGGTTGCGGAGTGGGTGGTCTTCTGCCATTTTTGCTCCAGGATACGAGTGGTCAGTATCAGAAGAATCGGGTTGAGTGCTTGTACATAAAGAGGTGCGACCAAACTTGAGTTTTTTTGTAAGTTTGGAAAAAAGAGTTCTAATACGTCCGAGACCAAGAGAAGACTCGTTAGAAAATTTATTCTTGATGATCGTGCGACCAAGAGAAGTCGTGTGCATATCGTCTTGATATAGTCTCTGCTCAGAACGTCGAGCACGGTTTTACGAAACCGCTTCCGCTACCAGATGTAACAGTGTCGGCCCAGATACTTACAATCGGGAACGTGAATGGGTAGACAGTGTGGATCAATGAATAAGGTGAGACTCGGATATATCAAAGGATAAAACGATGGGGATCCATATAACTCAGGATCCCGTCTTTATATATACGTCGAGTAATAGGGGGCTAGCTATCGTCTAAGTATTGATCTACATCATAACTTCTATCTAGAATATCCACGCCTATTACTCCATATTCACCATGCGGTTGACCGTAAGTCATCCTATCATCTGAACTATGCGTTGTCGATCGTCAACCATGCAGATTGGATATCGTCGTAACAGTATGCACCGTTACAAAACCTATATAAGCTATTAAGGCTAATCATCATCTTTTTAAAAGCAATACTAGAATGGCATAACCTCAAGTAACAGATTCACAACTGTTTTTTGAAATTCTTTTTGCAAGCTTGAAAGCGTCATCGATTATTTTATTAGTGTGTTTAGTTACGCAGTATCCATAAAATTTAGCCCATAATTATTTTCAATAAAGGTTTTTTTTACACCAATCCTATTCCAAAATGCAAAGCCTCATCATCTGCATCTCATCGTAAATGCATGAGGGGTGGGGGGACCTGGTTCTTTTTCTGCTGTCCCAATATGGTAGCTGCATGCGATAACTCAAAAAGGCAACTGGTTTCCTCTTTTTTTTTTGCACGGGTGTGTACATCCTATAATATAATGATGCTTCCCAATAAGAAGATTGACTACTTGAATACAAGTACCTTATACATATTATATGTATATATAGGTCACAACGGGTCAACGGGCTGACCCGCAGGTCAGAAAAGCATCAACCTAACCCGTTGACCTGTCCTTAACCCGCAGGTTAGATTGCGACCCCTATGTAATACTACTCAATCCTTTGACTTTGCTATTACCATCCACATTCTCTTCTAAATGACAATGCTACTGCTATTCACATCCTCTTTTATAGTTTAAAAATAGAGTGTATTTATACTAGTCTCACTGCATAGTAATAGTTTTTGAACAAAAGAATAATTTTCATGTCTAGTTTTACTTTAAAGCTCAATAAAACTAAATATTGCTTGCTGAAAAAAAAATAGCAGCTACAGGAATCGAACCTGCGCCTTCCCAAGCCTCAACTGGATTGGGAAGGCGCCATAGTCCACTCGACCATGGCAGCATACTAGTATATTTCAGCCATTGCGTTGCAACTATACCGCACAATTATAAGAAAGGGGTGTGACTGCCATACTTCTGGAGTGTATGTTTAGACCAAAAATAAGCTCACAAAAATAGTTTTCTATATAAGGCAGCTTCAGTGGCTATGTGACTGCTATTGCCGTTTGAGTATGTTGTTGCCATATATGATAGATACATGTACTGCAATTTACAGCACTCTAGCTACAATATTGCACCTTCTAGAGGTCTTAATACACCTTAAATAAAGCCACTTTCAGTGATTTTTATACATCCTCATATGTAATGTCTAAAATAAGCAATGTGCCTGTCTTCTATAAAAGCATACTTAGATGTATATACATCATATATATATCCGTACAGAGTTTCATAGCAATAGCAATACTAATAGATGAGCTATGGTACATGAAAGGAGAGATACTTAAGGATGGATTAACTAAAAAACACCTATATACTCGCTGCCGGGCTGGAACTGGCGACCTCTCTATTCAAGATCCATTGGTTAACCAACTCCACAACTGTGCCCATTCTAAAAATGTAAACTTGACTTGAGTGGTAAACCATCCAAAGTCGCCACACCGAAAATGATTCTAAAGCCCATCGGAAGAAGATGCTTTCCCATACATGCAGTGGTGGTAACCATGACAACCGCCGCTTTACCCCTTTCAACCCTTTTCCCATGCTTCCTTTCTTTCCTTTACTGCTTTTGCTACGCCCTTCCTTTTCCATTACTCCTCCTTTTACTTTTCGCTTCTTCTTGTTTACGCTTCCCTTTTCGTTTTCACGCTGTCACTCTACTCGACTTATTCTTTCTTTTTTACGTATGCTACATTCTTCCCTTTTCGTTCACTCTTATCATTTTCCCACCCATTCCCTTTTTGTTCCCATGGTTCCCTTTGCGGACTAGACTATGATTATAGATTTTAAGCAAATTTATAAATATTCGGAGTTTCAATTTGTGCATAATTAAAATTATTTTTAATATAAAAATTGAATTTTGTATTTATAAAAAAATAATAATTACAAAAAGGTTAATAAATTTATTTTAATAATTCATTAGAAAAATAAATGGAGGGGAAAACAAACATTATGTATAATACTCTAGAATATTCATGGATTGTAGAGAAAACTACATAGCCCGTTGATACGATTTTTATACTAATATTTATTAAAATAAATCGTGCACATATTAATACTTGGTACGTTAGGCTTATCTTTATGTTATCATACATAATTATAATTTGCACTGTGGCAAGCAGAATATCACTGGTACAATTCATTTTCGGTAGCGCTACCAATATAGGCAGAGTATTTCATTTTTTATGTGAAATATAAAAAAATAAAAAAACAACAAAAAAAGGGAATATTAGAATTTTCAACAAATTAATCTAATAGACAGTACTGGAGTACTATTATACCCCAAAAAAAAGAAAGGATACATTGTATCCTTTTTTTTTCTAATACCATTTTGGTATTTAAATATATACTATTGTATATATTTTTTATTATAATATATTTTATTTATTTTATTTATATTATTTAAATATTTACACTAATAACTTTTTTAATAATTTTTTTTCTTTTACCATTATCAAACACATATTCATCTATCATTTCATCATCACTATCACTAATATTTTTTTCTATATTTTCATCATTATCATTAATTTCAAGTTTTAAAAATTCTTCATGTAAATTTACTATTTTATTATAATTTTCATTTACTTCTCTTTCACTTGAAAATATAATATTTTGTTTGCTATTTTTTGATGGAAATTCAAATCCATCACTATACCATAACCGATGATAGGGCTCTTCTTTTATATTATATTTTTCTACCATTAAATTTATATTTTTTAATAAACATGCTACACGGAACTGTAATTTATAATATTTTATGTCTGAAATTTGTAATGCAGAATTATTATTTGAAAACCTTTAAATTTAGATGCAAGTACAGAAAATTGGTTCTCTATTTCAGATCTAAAACTACCAAATTTTTTATTAAAATTTTTTTCATTAATAGTTAATTTTTTATCTTTTTCTTTTCTAATTGGATATTGAAAATTATAATTATTAAACTCATAACCAGATGTTAATGCATCTTCAGTGAAGTATTTATAAATAAATCATAACCACCATCAGTTCCTATATAGTCTAATTCATTTATTTTTTTATATAGTTTCATATTAAGAAACATTGTTCCATCATTACCCTTTGCACATTTTTGACTTTTAGATGTAAATATTATCATTTGATTCATATCACATAAAATTTGTATTCTTATTCCTTTTCCTTTTAATTTATAAGAATATAAATCCTTTGAATTTTCATTAGGATGATAATACTTAATTTTCGAATCATGTCCATCTATAAATAAGGTTATATTTTTAAATCCAGTAGGATTATTTATTTTTGCAGCTAATATTCTTATTTTTATATTTGAAAATATATTTTCTAAATCATATTTAACTTTTTTATTTATTCTTATATAATCTGTTATCCAAAATGCTTTATATAATCTATAAAATGAAGAATATAGTATAAATTTTTCCATATCTGTACCATTTTCACCATATACAATATGATACAATAATAGCAATCCTTTTTCAATTTCTCTATAAGGTGCTGGATATTCATTTACACCATATAATATAACTAGAAAATAAAAAACAGCAATATATCCAAGTTTATCTAATAATTCATTTTTTATAATTTGTATAGTATTATTTTTAAAATTTTTAATCTCAGTTCTATGATTATATTTATTTAATATTTCAGGCTATGATTTATTTGAAAAATCCCATTTATTAGCAATTAATTTTTCTATTTCATTTTTTAATGTATCATTTAATGGGTTATCAATATCCATTTTTTATTTATATAATAAAATTATTTTTATACTTATTTAAATGTTAAATATATTATTAATTATTAAAAACTTTTATAAATTTTTATATATTATTGAAGCTAATAATATATGAACTAGTGTCCTTTTCGTCACTCTTCCAAAGAGTTTGTCATTGTCATTTTGCTTTCCCCTGCTTAAACATGTCCGACATAGATTTATACTGATCCCACTACTTAAAGGGGCCAAAGATTCAACCTCAAAATCCACCTAGTCTACATAAGAGTATACTATATATTCAATAGTAAATTTGTCATATCACTATCATGTATTAAGTAAGTAAAGTTTTTCATCATAGTAAATTGTGTTCCTGAGCCGTTTCTGATGTCAAATGTCTAAAAATATTGTGGAGTCCACCTAGGTCTACCTAGGTGGACTCAAAATACTTATTCTGCCCCAAATTTAACTTTGAAAGTCAGTTGCGAGAGAGTATAAAGACAGTTGAAAAAAACCGTTAAAGTGTACTTGTCATCTTGTTTCATAAGAGAATTGTATATTTCAACTATATGAAAGGTAAGTAAAGAGAGAATGGGAGGGGCAAGATCTTACTACTACAATAAGAAAAACAAAAATGGAGGTGAAAAAGGAAGTTGTAAAGAAGTAATAATAACAAACCAAGTTTATTTCTTATATGAAAAGTGGTTTGTTTTTTACCTCCATTTTTGTTTCTCCTCTTGTAGTAGTAAGATCTTGCCCCTCCCATTCTCTCTTTACTTACCTTTCATATAGTTGAAATATACAATTCTCTTATGAAACAAGATGATAAGTACACTTTAACGGTTTTTTTCAACTGTCTTTACACTCTCTCGTAACTGACTTTCAAAGTTAAATTTGGGGCAGAATAAGTACTTTGTAGGTGGACTAGGTAGACTCGGTAGAGTATACCTTCTGCTCAACAGTAAATAGCTTATATCTTCGCAATGTACTAATTAGGTAAAGCTTTTCATCATAATAAATCGTGTTCCTGGGCCTTTTTTGATGCCAAATATCTAAAAATATTTTGGAGTCCACCTGGGGTCTACCTAGGTGGACTGGGTGGACTGGACCTACGGAGAATGAATCATATTAATAATTTTGTTATAAATAACAAAATTATATATAATTCTATTCTGTCAAGCTAAGCGTCGATCCAGTTGGTCTAGCTCAAAGGAGGGTATGCTCATTACCATTCCGCCAGTTTATGAAATTTTTATATTCATAAAGATTACAAAAATATTTGGTGATTACAAATTTCATTAAGGATTACAAAATTGAAACAACTATATTTATTTAAATATAAAATTTTTGAACTTATTACATTAAAAAATATTATAATTTATTAATAATCTATAAATCTCTTGTTTTTCTTTAACTATGAGTTATATCTCTACTAAGTAATTACCGTGGCAACTCTATAGCGATCAACGTCGTTATATCTGAATTGATTGCCGCTCGCCGTTTGACGCCGGGATCGTCGCAATGTAATAGCTGTGAAGTCTTTGTCAATTATCGTTTGCCGTGCAGACACTATTTTTACGAGTTTAATGATCAAGAAATCTTGCATCCCAATATATTTGACAAAAGATGGAAATTGGTATCAAGTACAAGTATGTAACTTATAATGTCGCAGCTAAAGTCAATATTTTGGTATGGAATTAACAGCTCATATATCACATAGCAAAAGTATCTGAACAACTTGTCATCGAAGAACTTGGAACCGATATCAACGATGTTGAAGAAGATGCGTTGGAGCTAGATTATTAAGAGCTTAAAGATCGAATTGACAACTTATTTATCGATGCACAGACGGCTCAACAAAAGCACGACTTGATATCATGTATACATACGGCTTTAGATCAGTACAAACCAGTACCCATCGAAGATTTAGAGTTGCTAACCGCTGTCAAAACCAAAGGACGGCCGAAGGGGGCTATTGGGTCGAGGCTACCATCTTACTTTGAGATTATCGAACAAGATGCGAAAGGAAAAGAAAAATCAGAAAGAAGAAAAAAAACTGTTACTGAAAAAAACGAATCCAACCCAATGGTCAAAAAAGAAAACTTACAATGATTGAGAACGGTTCTGAAGAGCTTTGGCCAAACAAAAAGTGTAGTATACAGGCTCTACATGATCAAAGGTATAGGCATATATTTGCCTAGTAGTGGTTTAATATATATGAACTTACACCATTTGCTGTGTAGCTCGACAATACATCCAGATATTCTATTGTCGTACATTACAGACTCGGTCGAGATAAAGCCGGACGGATGGTGTGGGTTCAGAACTTTGTCGTATCTCGAATATAAAAGCAATCAAGATAAATACACCGACATCAAAAAAAGAATGCATGAGTACGTGGTGGCTAAGGGAAAAAGCATTTGTTTGTCTTACATCTATGGTGGCAGCCAGACGGAATATGAAAAACTGGTCAAAAGGATGTCTTATGGTGTCGCCTTTGGTGATATTGAGGCCGACTGTCCCAAGGAGTACTGGTTTGACGGAAGCGTGGATATTCAGTTGGTAGCCAATGCTTTGGAGCGGCTGATTGCTTGCTATACATCTGGTCCATGGGCGAAATATCATCCGCCGTTGCTGACATTGCCATACTCTGTACTTTCGGGCAAACGATATAGTCTCCTGCCATTCGTTATGCATTTCATGAATGGGAACCATTAGGAGCCGGTCTTGCTGCGATCATCTGTTAAAATGCGATGGCCCCCGATATCACAGCGACATAAGCAGCAATAGAACGTGATCAACCTAGGTCACGATCACAAAACGTTTTGGAGGTACCTGCATATCAAAAAAACAATGGATCAAGATTCAACAGCAATCAGCATAGAAAAAAGAAGACGAGTGTCGCCCATTCTGATTTTAGATGAATCTGATTGCGATATTGATATGTGGGGCGATTATCATGGTACCTATAACTTGCCGCTCCGTATCTTTGTATTCTAGTAACTCTGAACACATCTTTATACTATCTAGATCATGGTGCAATAGCATGTCCCCATTGTCAAACACACCTGCTATTACCGTTACCTCCTGCTATACAGAAGCAGTACGATGAATATATACAAAAAGAAGAGAAGCATAAGAAACAAGACGAACGCCGCATTAAAGAACTTTCAACGTCTCGTCGCCGCTGCTTCGATGAAGCACAGATTAAACCTAGACCAGTTCGCTTTACTGAGCAATACAACTTCTGCAGCATTCATAGGAAAGAAATGTTAATCAGACCAGAAGGAATCGCCCAAGGTTACCCAGCTCATATCGATTTTGTGACCTTGCCTTTATGTATAATGAATTATGTACCAGTTATACAAGATATCATAGTCAGCAAAACCGAAAGCACATTCAAATCGATAGAAACCGAATTCTACAGCCAATATAGCCGAAGTGTTGCACGGTCCATATTCGTACGAATGGCAAGGGCTGAAAAATCTTTAGTAAGTACAAAGCTATCACTCATAAAATAACTTACTAAATCATTGTTTAAAACAGCCTGGTTATATGGACCCCGTGGAATGCAAATCATTATGGATTGTTTGACGAAAGAACTATTGAAATCGAACCACCTAACAGCAGCAAATACAGCCCCGATGCCACCACTTCAGTTTGTTCAGCAGATTCTTGCTCCGGAGATAGCTGCACGACTTATCCAAGAAGATAAGAATGTTTCTTACGACGACGCAGTGGATATTATGAAAAAGAGTGCTAAATTCGGCAGTGCCATCAATCCCACCATAGATTCGGATGAAAGTGAAAGCAGTGATGAATGATTATAAAAAGCAACACGAATCATAACCCCTTATGCAGTTCTGCACTTTTTTTTGTGTCAAATGTCGTTTACCTCATCGTACTCGACGATTTATGCTCTTCTTGTCTCATATTTAAGCTCTTGTGCCTTGTCTCCGGATTAATTGTTCTTTACAATCATATCAAAACCTATTTTCCTGATCCCTTATTTCTTACTACATGTTTTGTTCTTCACCCTCCAAATATTCAACTATTTGGTGTACACATTATTATCATCTTACATTATATATACGTCGAATATTACATTGACCGTCAAAATTTTAACTGAATAGAATTATATGACAGCCCTAGCTCTAGCAAGTTTTAAAACACAAAATATAGGATATGTCTTTGCAGCTAATACCACCGTCATAGATATTAAAATAGTAAAAAAGCTTGGTGCACCGTCTACTCACTTTTCTATAGTCTTAGCTACATTTTTTTGTGCTTACTTAGAAATCTTCTTGCTTGTGCTTCACTATATTATAGTACTTATGTTGGCACAAATAAGTTGTTTGCTAGCCATTTGGATACACGGTATGTTAACATTCCACGTTACACGGTATATATCATCATAGTTCTGTCGTACACAGGGTCTTTTAAATTGTGCAAGAGACGGTACGTACGACAACTGCCAAAGAAAATTGTTGTACGCAACGTTAGTTTTTTGTTATACACAGAGTCTTTCAAACTGCACGAGAGACGGTGCGCACAACAACTGCAGAATACTAAGCTACCAAAAAAAATGTCGTGTATGAGGTCAAGTTTTGTCGTGTGCGTAGTAATTCCTAAAGTATAATACCATAAATGTATAAGCAATGGGATCATCTATAGACTTACTATATAAAAATATATGCTTTTATACTTATTGGAACGAGGAAAAAAAGCTGCATCTGATGGTATATTATTTATATGAAAGTAATCAGAATTGGTTGGATAACAGCAAAAACCAGTTTTTCAAAAAACATTTACACTAAAGTTTGGCAAAAGGGGGTTTTAAACTCATGCCTTCTACAAAAGGTAGGATATAAGGCTAGTGCGTTAGACCACTTCACCAATGCAAAGATTTTGAAAAATTAAGTATACATATCTGCTTTTGCTGTAGCCCGGGGAAACGTTGGCTAATGAGCAATATAGGTACCCCCCCCTCTAATTAAAGATAGAGTCACACATCGGACCTCAAATTCTACATATATCTGGTTCAATATCTGAAATTCTATATCTCCAATTTTCTAAGCCACAGCGCAGAAATTGCAAGAGAACCAGCCATTTGAAGCTAAGAGGTCAGTTTTTGTAAATGTTTATATTTTTAAAATTTTGAAGTTTTATATAACTAGGTATAATAGCTACAGAAACATACTACTAAAAGCTATATTGTAGCGAGATGTGTTGAGCTCAAAAAAATACTAGAAGATAAGTAATCGTTACTATGATATCTAAGGGATAAGGGTATATTTGATCAAAATTTCAATTAGAGAAAGATATAAAGCTCAAGAGTTATTAGTAGTATGTACATTAAAAGTGAATAATGATCATTGCATTTTATAAAAGAACCTTGTTACATGGGAAAAAGAAGCCTTGTTATATAGGAAAAAGAAACCTTGTTATATGGGAAAAAGGATGACATATACAGGAATGTAGATGACAAATATAAATCTGTGTGAGAAGAATGACATAATACTGATTACTAAATAATTTTGCTGTGGGAATAAAAAGAACACTCTAAGAATATAAAAAGGGCTAAGTATAATTTTCCTAACCAGTATCTCATCTTCCTCAACTTTATCCATTTTTATTTTACTATGTCTTTTACCCACCCTAATAACCAATTCCCTTCTATAAGGAGATTTGCCGAGTTGATTGCAAAGCCTAGTGATGCTATCTCGTAAGGGTTTCACTTTATTTTTATTTATAAGTAATATATGATAAATAGTTTTACTTATTATGAAAAATTTCTTGAAATAGTTTTCTGATCGAAAATGGTGCCTTCAATGAAACAATGTACTGTGATAATGGCTCCGAGATGCATATTACCTGGCCTCCAAGTCAGAAACGTCCTAGATGGCGCTGCACATAAAGCTGCTGTAATAGGACTACAAAATCTGTCAGCAAGGGGTCATATTTCTATAGTAGGAAGGCAGACTTACGTGATATCCTATGGACCCTACATGGTTTCATTGCTGGTAATTCGGTAAAGGCTTTGACAAAGGTGACGGAACTTGACCGCCGTACAGTTGCACAGATCATCTTTGATGTTTACCAGATCATGGATAATGATATTACAGATGATGATATTACTTTGGGTAAGTTTATATATTTTTCTTTTCTTCCTTAATTTAAAAGAAACTAAAAGTTTTTATTAGGTGGACCTGGTGTAACCGAGGTACAGATTGATGAGAGCAAGTTTGGCAAGAACAAGTACCATCGTGGCCATCCAGTTCTAGGTGTTTGGGTCTTTGGGATGGTAGAAAACCGGTCTAGTCAAGCAGGAAAGGCCTTTCTTTGTATTGTTCCAGATAGAACAGCTGATACATTGATTCCTTTAATCCAACAATATGTCCGTCCTGGTACAAGAATCATTTCAGACTGCCATCGTCCTTATATGAGGCTGCGCCAGTTAGGATATAATCATGTAGCAGTAAATCATGATGTTGGTTTTGCCACAGTAAACTACAGCAGAGGGAATACAGATGGCGATCAGCTTTTCAACTCCAATATGATTGAAGGTATACTATTCTCTTGATTGATTTTTGCTTTCTTATCTTCTTAGACTTACTTTTTTTGTAATAGGATTTTGGACAGCTATAAAACGTACTATTGATCGTCGTCATCGTACTGTTGATGCTTGTCCTTGGAAACTCTTAGAGTTTCTATGGCGCCGTAAGCATCAAAACCAGTGGCAATCCCTCTTACAAGGCTTGCGTGATATTCAGTTTGAAGAGGGTAGTACTTCTAGTACTTCTGTTAACTTTGAGGAAATTGCTGCCGATTTGCCTACAAGAGCACCTGGTGATTACTCAAGATATCATCGTTCCAACTCAGAGGAAAACAGTGGTCAAGATAGCATGAGTTTTGTTGATCTTGCTGATTACAGAGATGATGGGTTACTTGATCATATTGATTATGACTCTGATTCCTCTGAATCTGATATTAGGTAATTTTTCTACTTCATTTCTACTATTATATATAGTACTAACAACTACTTACATTAGCGAGCATCTACCGCCCCATTCAAGAAGACGTATCTAGCTGTGATAATGATTTCCATTTTCTCTTTATTATCTTTTCCCTTTCTCTTACTAGTATTTAATCCTCTTTCATTTATCCTGGATCTATGAAAGAAAACACGGCGCACACTATATATAGTATATAAGTAGTATATATATAAGTAAATCTGTGTAACGTAAAAATACCCGATATAGTAAAATTGACGTCACTGAATCCCATAAAAGGTACTTCGGAGTTTCAAACATATACCAAAAAAGGAGAAATGGGCTGAAAACCAACTTGAGCATAGAAGACTGTTTAATAATTTATTGATTATAATATTTTTTATTTTTAAAATATAATTTAATTTTTAAATTTTATTTTTAAATAAAAGATAACGATCATTATAAATAGGGGTGGTCCGAGAAAAAATCTTTGATTTTTTTGAAGGTGTAGCTGGTCTTTGAGACGGTAGTTGAAATCCTAGAATGATGGTAATAATTCTAAATACTTGCCTACAAGTGTCTCATAAACAGTGTCCTTTATTATTCTTTAATACCTAAGCTAATATTACTGATACTAACATCAAGCTATGTTTATTTATAATAATATAGATGACAATGACTACCAGCCTGGTCCTAGTACAAAAAGAAGTAGAAAGGGAAAGGATAGACAGTAGAAGACATTTTGTACTTTATCTACAAAATTTCCAGTTTTTTGAGTAATTCCTGTATCACCACCATTGCCTTTTATGGAATAAAATTTGTATCATCTGATAGCCCGGCGTCTGTAGTATTTAATGATAATTTTTTTACTGTGTAACGAGTACTTGGTGCTGAGATACAAAAGAAAGTAGGTGTGCCGGGACTTCTTTCATTCAACCTTCTGTTATTTTTACGCAATGATATTAGTTAATAACCAATATATGATGATAGCTTTAGCTAAATAGCATTTTTCAGGTTTACTTTTTTTTCCAGATTTCAAAGACATGAAAAGGTTGCAAGTCCCTGTTTTGAAATGCTGATTTCTCATTGGTTATGCATCATTGAGCTACACAATTTGGACTAGCATAACTTCGGATGCTGCACTTTGATTGGTTGAAATTAGAACTCCGTACGAGCACGTGGGCACAAGATAAAGGGGGGGTACCTATATTGTACAAGATCCGAAACGTTTAGCCGTCGGGAAAACCAATTACCTATCTATTTCCTTTTTAGGAAGTCTTGTGATCTAAGCCACTTAGTAAGCCCCTAGGAAAACGTTTAGCCGTTAGGGAAGTCAATTACCTGTCTATTTCCTTTTTAGGAAGTCACGTGATCTAAGCCACTTAGCAAGCCCCTGGGAAAATGTTTAGCCATTAGGAAAACCAATTAACTATCTATTTCCTTTTTAGGAAGTCACGTGATCTAAGCCACTTACTAAGCCCCCAAGGGGTGACTGTAAGAATTTACCCGGTGGCTCAGTGGCTTACTAAGTGGCTTAGATCACGCGACTTCCTAAAAAGGAAATAGATAGTTAATTGGTTTTCCCAACGGCTAAACGTTTTCCCAGGGGCTTGCTAAGTAGCTTAGATTACGTGACTTGCTAAAAAGGAAATAGATAGTTAATTGGTTTTCCCAACAGCTAAACGTTTTCCCGGACTAAGCAATAGCAGACATATATGCTTTAGTTTTTTCAAAACTTTGCGTTGGTTTGGTATATAGGTGTTTTTTAGTTAATCCATCCTTAAAAATCTCTCGTTCTATAGATCATAGCTCATCTATTATTAATGCTATTGCTATAAAACTTTGTAGGCATATACAGATGATGTATATACATCTAAATATGTTTTTACTGAAGATAGTCACATTGCTTATTTTAGACATTACATAAGAGGATGTGTAAAAATCACTGAAAGTAGCTTTATTTAAGCTAGATTAAGACTTCTAGAAGGTGCAATATTGTAGCTACAGTGCTGTAAATTGCAGTACATGTATCTATCATATATGGCAACAACATACTAAAACGGCAATAGCATTCACATAGTATAGGCTTTTTTTCTTGAGAAAACTTTATTCTCAGAGCTATTACTGTACTAGCTAATGAGATGTACTACATAGCTATGATAAGAATTCTGTTATATAAGTCAAATGCTGTGCAGTCATTGGTAGACTCAAAATTAGCAGTCACATCTCTAGATTACTACTTTATATTGTAACTGATGACTTTTTTTAGAGAATTATTTTCTCAAAGGGGTTTCTTGTCAACTAAACACCCTACAGTGCCCTACTAAAAATCCTACTAATTAAGTCACATCTTAGCTATCTACTCATATAATTGTTATGGCGATTCAACCACATTTCTTTTCTCTTATTTTTTTCATACTTATAGGTTGCTCTCATTTTACTCTGAACAGAGAATACCATACCCTAATGTAGTAATGGAAGATACATTTTCTATTTTCCTTCCAAAAGAGGGCTTCTCAGAGGCCTCTATGGTGGCTCGCTTGCATTGATATAAAAGGAAACTGTCACTTGCAACAATAAAATATCAAAAGAAAAATATACCCTCTATTTTTCTTCTATTTTATCTGCTTTTATCATAAAAATAAACAATATTCCACCATCAGCTATTATTCTCCACCCAGCGAAGAAAGCATTGGTAGAGTATACTGCACCCGTAGAGAGGTATCCATAACTTTGAAAAGTTATAGATTTTCAATAAATTGAAGTTGGGAGATAGGGGAAGCCAGTACCCCAAAGTTTTGGAGGGGGGACATAAGGGCCGAAAGTGAAAAAGCAAAAAATACTGAGCTTCTGTAAGCTATTTTCCAATATGTGGGCGTAGGCATCTATATGAAGCATGAAGGTTACAAGTAGAAAAGCAGCAACTTCAAGGTGGCATCATATAAAATTGGGGGTGCCATCATAAGCTAATAAGAAAAAAATCTCTTGCCAGATGCAAAGGCAACATCCTTATTCCGCCCCAAAAATAAGAGTTGGGTTAGCCCCCCCAGTTTTCAATTTTTTTTAAAAGTAAGCAGGAGACGCGTTGACGCGTCAGTAGGGGGAGGACTTAGGAAAAAAAAATTAAAGTAGGCTCCAAACATTCTTTTTTTCATTATACAAAAAACGAGCATAATTCAGCATTGAAGTAAGCAGAGAATTTGGCTAGAGCAAAGGAAAGAATGTGGATCATACATAACTAGGCAAAGGATGAAAATGGACAAGAAAAAAAAAGGAATATAAGAGCGAGCTTTAATTTATTTCCTTTTGTCGTTCTAAATCTACTAAACAGGAATCACAGCGGTGTACTGTATACCAACGATTCGACATTGAACGGTTAAATGAACTACTTCACAAGATTAACAGCAGCCTAATTAACGGATAGTGTTCAAGATAGGGATAAGTCGGAATTGATGCAATTTTACTATTATCTATTAACAAAATAGATACAATAGAAATTGAAAAAATAGTATAATAAAAAATGAACATTGATAATATAAATATCGAATTTAAAAATAAATTAATTTTTGAAAATTTTTATAAACTTTTATAATACTTATTTAAATAAATAATAATGATTAACTCTTAAAATAAGGTAAGGGTTTTTTAAAAAGATTATTATTTATTACAATTTATATAATTCAGGCCAAATAAAAAACGAGATACTCTCTCTTACATATTCAAAAGAGATTAATTTGCTCTATTTTTTTAGTAATTTAGCTAAGTAACTTTTCTATAATATTTCCTAAGTTCATATTTCCAGCATTACATATGTAAAACTTATTTGTTCTTTTTTTTTTACTCACCTTCTTATTGACCTTCTTAATATCCTCTTTTATTTTTTTGCTATTTACAACTTTATAATTTTTATTGATTTTTAATGGTAATGTTTGTGTTTTTCTTTCTTTAGGAATATGTAGTTTAGAATGTTGGCAGCATAAGTAATCTTTTTTTTGTCCTTCTAAATTAGTTTTTATTTTTTTAAACAAAAATATCCTTCTTTTTTTCCTTTTTTATATTTATGTGAACATACATTATCATCTATATTGACATAAATACAATAATCTGAGTCAAATAACTTATTTATTTTATTTTCTATTTTTTTGCTAATAATATCTATAACTTTTATATCCAGAAAATATTCACATTCTAATTTTAACATATTATTTAATTCTATTTTTTAATTATTTTTAATATTATTTTTATCTAAGGGTAAAACTTTATTGAAACAGACCATGTTATGTTATTGTGATTACTTTTTTATAATAAAAAAAATTCAATTTTTAGAAAAAAAAGTAATAGAGTTTGAAATTATTAATTCGATAATTAAATTTAATAGCTATTTTCAAATTACTACCAATAATGACAAATCTATTGGTGTAAACTAATATAGAGCTAAACCGATAAGCCCTCGATGTGACGACATTGTTAACACAGAGCAGTAAAAAAAAAACAGTAGGTACAGTATTTCGGGTGTAACAACCTTTGTTTTTTCCCCTTGACTAATCTTGCGAATCAGTCTACAGAGATCGACAGCCAAGGGATGAACCAACATGAATATACTACTAATAGCTAACTACAGAGCTGTGCAAACGAAGAAAAACCAAACCAACGGTGTGCTGTCATTGCCGGCTTTCCTGACACACTGCTTTTCCTTTGCTGCTTTTGTTTTCGACGACGAAGTTTCAATAGGATTCATTAGTCAATGCTCAACAAATTGGAGAGGCTCTAACATTTCGATTCTCAATAGCTAGTCAGTAATCTACAAAACGATCAACGATTACGGAAATCCTGATGCTGACATTGTGGATAAAAGAAGGTAAGAAGTCAAAGCGGTTTTGCTACAGTATATTCTGCATCTATGTTGGGATCGCGTTTTTGGATAGAAACGCACACACACGATATATACATGCACACACACGATATGCGCACACACGATATATATACGCACGCATATGATATGCGCACACACAATATATAAACGCACGCATATGATATACGCACACACACGATATGCGCACACACACAATATACGCAGACGCACTTAATATACACACACACAAAATACGCACAGCCAGAAGATGAAGCAGCTGCTGGATATGGCGACTACAATCAGTGATGCAATATACATATATGCTGTTTGGAGTGTTGGATACGACTGTGGGCAAGGGGTTATGCTGGATTGATGTACTCCCTCTGCCACCGCTATGGAACGTCACTATCATCAACGGAACGACCGATCTGTTACTCAATGAAATGAAGCACGAACTTTACATTTGCTGCGATTTATGTTCAAGCAATCGCACATGGATGCGGGGATATCAGCCAATGATAGTAATCACAAGTGTACTCAAAGAATTATTTACCAGAGGAGGAATAGAATGGAAATTGGTAAGTTAATTTATAAATGGGGATAGATCATAAAATGAATATAAAGAGGAAAGAATAAAGATCGGAATTCAAGGGTTATTTTGACGACGGAAATTGGAGTTTTAGGGGAGAGAAAGTGTATTTTTGAGGATGGTATCCATGGCATTAGCCTGTTGAATCATCTCTCGTACTTGTTGTGCAGTATTTCGTATAGTGTCTGCTTCTCCACGGTTGATCATCGATTCTCCAACATGACGTTCGATCGCTGTGATCTTCTTCTTTAATGTTTTAAGTTCAGCTTCCAATTCGTCCTTTGGTGTAGGTTCGGATACTTGGTGCTGTGATATTTGGATAGGTGTGCTCGGTGATGCTGATGTTGGTGAGCGGGTGTTGATAAGTCCTTGCCAATGTTCTAAGGATGGGCAAACTTTTATTGTCGAAACCTTTCTCACTGTAACAAGAAAACGTTCCAGTAGGAACAGGTGCTTGCAACACATCTTGCTATCTTTGAACTTCTCGCATTCACAATGAATGATTCTGCTGTTCTCAATGAGCACCTATCCCATATAATAGGAGTATCAGATTATAGCTTGAAAAACGCTGGAAACCTAGAAAAATATAATGATAATCAATACATACGTCATACTCTTTTCTCTGGGTGGTGAAGGAAGCAACCTTATAGTGTATATCTGACACTACTTTTACCATGCGTTGTAAGTCTGCTTCGCTGTAATCGACAGCTTTCAGTTCATCTGACTGAAATGAATGCTCGGTCTTGCTCATACGCCCAACGCCTGCCCACAAACGCTCGACTTCTTTGCTAATATTAAAAGCAACATCGGATGTCAAGACATAGATCAAGTAGTCAAGACGATGGACCCGTTTCCGTTGCAAATAGATAGTCTTCAGCTGGTTGTGCCAGGATTCAACGTAATTATTCGTGGCCATATTGGTGAACACTTCAGGCTCGTGGCATGTACTCTAGCGGGTATATCCATCACCATTAAATGTATCTACCCAATGTGCTCGGAAATAAGACGCAAATGATGGCTGCTTCACGCCATACTCGGAAAAGAAGGTATGTAAAAGGCGATGGAATTTTTCCATGTCCCTTTCGTACATTAGTTCTTGTAACTGTAGCTTGATGCGCGTTCGTTCTTGATGAGCGTCGCTTCGTCCATAAGCAGTAACTTTCTCTTGGACATGCTTCATCCATGCACGCATGACATGCCAAAGGCAATGCTGGATCTTGCAGTCTGGCCACACCATGGTAATTGCATTATCCTCTGCATAATCCTGGTCAATCGTGATGCCTTGAGGACTAACACCGTATTTAACAAGAGGATCGGATGACTTGTCATCAGTAATAAGGTAGGCGACAGGGACACCACGACCAGCAATTGGATGGCGGATAACCATAGTATACAGAACGCCATCTCCATATTGAGATACATCGTGTGTTGCATCGAGAGAGATATGCTGCCCAGCATTCACTAGTAAATGCATCTGCCATGGAGCAACAAAACCAAAACCAAAGCTGACAGCGGAAAGCAATTGACGGCCAGTGTCATCAGCATATAACCAGACATGATAGCCCTTATGTTCGAGATCTTGTAGCCAGTATTTGACGGAAGTAAAATCGTCCTTGTCTTTAGCACACTCCTCCTGTCGAAATTTATAAAAGATGTTATAAACATCAACGGTGTGGAGATATGTGTCTCTCTTGGTGCTTTCAAGATGCGCATGCTCACGTTGTAAGTAAGTGCGCACCTGACAGACGTTCTTGTATTTTTTTAATTCCTCAATAATGCGCTCCTTTAAAAGTATCGACTTTGGCAAATATTTGACATCTTCAATGGTTCCAGGAGTATGCCCAGTATGGTCGTTGACATACTTGAACTTTACAGTGTCACGGTCGCTCATGTAACATATGACCTTGAGTTGGGCCTTACATCCGACTTGCTTACTTTGTTGCTAGATAGGACGGATCTCGGTAATTCCACGTCTGTTGTCACTGGTAGCATGGCGATGGCACTCATACTGCTTTGACCAAAATATGGTGGAGGATTTCTGTCTTTTTCTACTACCAGCTTCGTTTTCTTCTATTGTATATAAGTAGATGCCTTGGACACTATACTTTCTTATTCTTTTCTTACCATCGTCAATCGTGATAGCGACTGTCGGCTGCATAGTCTCCTCGCTCTCCGTAGCGACACTGGACTCTCTTCTAGAGATGATTTTTTTGAACTGGTCGCTTTTATAGTCCCCCTTATATATCCAACGTTCGCCTGTTTCTTCGGGTTGACGTAAGATAATATCTTGGTACTTGGAAACGGGGCACGAACTGGGGCGTTGGCTGACAGAAATAATAACAGGGCTCAGTAGCTCTTCATCGTCGTGATAGTTGTTAGTGTTGTTGTTGTTGTCGTTGAAGTTATTATTGCTCATTTGGAAATGGCGAATGTCAAAGGAATTGGCTCAAAAGTAAATACAAAGTCAGGCAACTATATGCAGTAGTGCTCGAGTAATACAAAAACACGTTTTAGCTGCTTCAAAATGCTATGGCATACTCCTATCCCTCATATCGGTAGCATGGTATTTTTCTACTAATCTTTAATTTAGTACACTATTTCATGTAAAGTATTTTTTATTGACCTTTTCTATGGTGCCTGCCACCTAGAAACGTAAATTTTTGGACCAATTTTCAATGTTTTATTTCAACTTTTTTCAATTATACAACCTACTTTTTTGGCTTCATAGAACGATAGAGAAAGGCTCAAAGAATAATTCTATGAAACGTTTTTGTATACATACGAGCAAAAAAAAATGAGAAATAAAGTGCTGAAGTTGGTGTCGATTTCAAAATTTAGCAGAGGATTTTGTCAGAATGTCCACCCTACTATACACTATAGTATATGACATTGAATCGGCGATTTCCATAGTAAGAAGGTAGTGTAACATTAGTGGTAAGCATTGGTGCAATATATACCTCAGCCTTCCAATCAACATTGACTGTAAACGTGCCAGGTAAATTATAAGTAGGAGGACAGTTTTATCATTCCTTCTTTTTCCAAAACATTCTATACAATGGGGAGACTCAACAAGTACCAGAAGAATCTTAAAATTGTGCAAGAGTCAAAGAACACAATTAAGTAAATTTCTTGTGTGTTCAAAGAGAACTGTCAGTTTCTAATAATCATGTAAGAAGAATCATGCAAGGGTAGTTTGGTATTTAAGTCATCCTCTGAGAAAGGACTCACTGGATGAAAAGCGCAAATTCTCGATGAATAAATATCACTTAACTAAAAATGGGAAATCTATAAAGGCGGAATCTTAAATTTTTGAAATGTCCACTTGTTGTTTCTAGGTGGCGGGCACCATATCCACAATCCAAAATTTTACAGAACACTTCGATCTTCACGTATCCGCTCACTTACAGCTGAGAGCACGCTATATGTATACGTAGTAATAGATCACAGTATGCCACTTAAATATTTAACTATCCCCTTTCATAATTGTATATAGGTAGGTCAACTGATCTGCCGTATTCCACGTGCGATCGCTCAATCGTTTGATATATGGCTGTAAAAAGCATGATGGTGCTTCATAAGTAAGGACGAATATGAATCAACACGAATGTAAAATGCTTCCTTTCATTGAGTAACAGATCGGTCGTTCCGTTGATGATAGTGACGTTCCATAGCGGTGGCAGAGGGAGTACATCAATCCAGCATAACCCCTTGCCCACAGTCGTATCCAACACTCCAAATAGCATATATGTATATTGCATCACTGATTGTAGTCGCCATATCCAGCAGCTGCTTCATCTTCTGGCTGTGCGTATTTTGTGTGTGTGTATATTAACTGCGTCTGCATATATTGTGTGTGTGTGCGCATATCGTGTGTGTGCGTATATCATATGCGTGCGTATATATATTGTGTGTGCGCATATCATATGCGTGCGTATATATATCGTGTGTGCGCATATCGTGTGTGTGCATGTATATATCGTGTGTGTGCGTTTCTATCCAAAAACGCGATCCCAACATAGATGCAGAATATACTGTAGCAAAACCGCTTTGACTTCTTACCTTCTTTTATCCACAATGTCAGCATCAGGATTTCCGTAATCGTCGATCGTTTTGTAGATTACTGACTAGCTATTGAGAATCGAAATGTTAGAGCCTCTCCAATTTGTTGAGCATTGACTAATGAATCCTGTTGAAACTTCGTCGTCGAAAACAAAAGCAGCAAAGGAAAAGCAGTGTGTCAGGAAAGCCGGCAATGACAGTACACCGTTGGTTTGGTTTTTCTTCGTTTGCACAGCTCTGTAGTTAGCTATTAGTAGTATATTGATGTTGGTTCATCCCTTGGCTGTCGATCTCTGTAGACTGATTCGCAAGATTAGTCAAGGGGAAAAAACAAAGGTTGTTACACCCGAAATACTGTACCTACTGTTTTTTTTTTACTGCTCTATCAACATCCACCTGCCTCGCTTCGCTCGGCTGAATGAGCCCCTTCGCTGCGCTCCGGGTCATTCAACGGATTAAATGTTTCCTGGGGGTTCCCCCCAGGCCCCCAAGGTGGGGGGTTCCCCCCCACACCCCCTTCTAAACCCTAACCAAAGCTCGCTTCGCGAGCCTACTTACTGCTTCGCCTACCTCTAACCCGAAACTCGTTCGCTGCGCTCACTGTTAACACTAAACCCTATTATACAATCTATCATTTTAAAGAATATTTTTTGAGAAAAACGGGACATCTGCAGTCCAGGAACTATAACTATCCACCTAACGGTCAACATTTTTTCCTATTCTTCATGTACCTTTAAACGTCCACCATCGCTTCTTATTCGTAACATTTTAACTTCGTGCTGGAACAGAATGTGACATATTACATGATATGGCGTGCACAGGTCAATGTTATGCCATATTGTGGGAATCCGATACAGCATGGGGCGTCGCCAATATAGAGAAATAGGCATGCATTGTTGATGTGTCTGGAGGTGAAGATGAGAGATGGTGTGTTTCGGTAAAGGCATTGTGGTGCGTGAGCGAGTTACTCGTTAGTGACTTACAAATACTAAAAAAGAAGATCTGCGCCACGTGAATACTTATCTCTTATGGCATCATGGCAGAGTAAAAGACGTGAAAAGAAATTTTGTGTTGTATGTTATGTAAAAAGGAAATCTATGGCAAAGAGATAGAGAAAAAGGAAAAAATATTGGAAAGGAAAAACGAATCTAAGCAGGAGTAGTAGTGGATGTAGTAGTAGTAGTAGTAGTAGTAGTAGTAGTAGTAGTTGGTGATGTGATGGTTGTGGCAGCAGCTGTGGCTGATTGGATGGGTTCTGTTGTTGTTGTTTGTGGACTTGGTGGATGTAGTAGTACTTCAGTGTAAACGATATTTTCTGTAGATAGATTAGTGCTGTTTGCTGATGCTGACATATCGACTGCAATGCGTAGAGTATTTGGGTTGGTTGCGCGCGAAAGAGCAACATACAACTGACCATGAGCAAAGACACTTTCTTGAAGAAAGACACCCACATGAGTGAGTGTTTGCCCCTGCGCCTTGTGGATAGTCATGGCAAAAGCTGGACGAACGGGAAATTGTCTTCGACAGAGTATGAATGGGTAGTCACCCTCAGTTGTGCACATATTGATCTGCGGGAGATAATGCTCCTCCCCTTCATGGCCTTCGTCGATCCTTTTTACTGCAATACACCAATCCAAAAGTCGCGTTACGAACAGCTTGGTACCGTTGCATAATCCTGCATCTGGATTGAGATTGCGTAACAACACCACTGGCATGCCAACCTTGAGTTGCAGCAGGTGAGGAGGAACTCCACTGGCTGCCAAACTTTGTAAAAATTCGATGGGATAATTTGCTGCTGCTGCTTCTGGATCATCAGCGTCAATGATTCGATCATTGGAGCTGTATTCGCGTGCGCCACCAGGAAAAACAGAGAAGGCAGCGTCATTGATGGCATCGACATTTACGTTCTTTGCAGCCAAAATGGCTCGGCTGGCGAATTCGTGTGGTTGTGGATCGGGATTTCGGATAGTAGGATAAATAGTATCAATCAATGCCATGGTATTGCTTGTGTCAATGCACCATTCCCTCGGAATTTCAAAATTGCTGGCATAAGGCGATCGTCCATCGCCAATTGCCAGAAGGGTATCGGCAAACGTTGCAGCACCTGAATCGTTATTTCGCACGCGCATGTTTTCTGTCAAATGCAACACTTGGACATCAGACCAAAGAGAAGCTGAGCTCACGCATTCTGCAACAATTTCTGATCGGGTTCCTTTTTTCACGACAGGAAGCACTTGACGAAAGTCACCACCAAGAACGACAACTTTTCCACCGAAAGGGACATGCTGTAAACGTGGATCGACGGCACCCATGATATCTTTGAGGGATCTATCGACTGCCTCGAAATTACGTTTGCTGCACATAACAGCCTCATCCCAAATAATGAGAGAAGCTCTCTCGATGAGATGGGCGTGCGGTCCACCAAGACGCAAATTGCAGCTGGTTGTTTCATCAGCATTCAAAGGAATTTTGAAGCGACTGTGAGCAGTTCGGCCTCCCGGAAGCAAGATTGCAGCAATGCCAGATGAGGCGACTGGTAATGCAATCTGGTCTTGAGAGCGCACGTGACTCAAAAGGGTCTTGAAAAGCTGCGACTTGCCAGTACCTCCAGGGCCGTTCACAAAGAAAACTCGTGATCGGTAGTCGTTGTTAGGCGTGTCTATGGCAGCAGAGATGGTATCGAAGGCGTGGCGTTGACCTTCGTTCAAAGTAGGGACCAAAGATTGTAGCAATCGACGCTGCTCTTCTGTACTGTACTCACGGCGTTCGACTATTTCCAGCGCTTCTAAGGGTGGCAGACGATCCAACTCGGTAACAAAGGTTTGTGGCATAGAAGGAAATTCCGCGAGATGGTGGCCTGTTACTTGCAGTCGTAGTTCAATATCGCCAAGGGTGCGCTGATATATCTGTTCATACTGATCAGGCAGAAGTTCGTCCTCGTTAGCTAAAGAATGTGTTCTGCGAAACTCGAAAAAGTAATCGTCAGCCATTCTCTCGCGGTGAGTATTCCATAAGGAAAGTGGATCGGCAGGAGAACAACTTGTAAGGATGTATACGAAGAGTGCACGGATCGCAGCTGCTGATGGAGCTGTAGCAGATGCTTCTGCTAGACAGCTATCCCATTCCCGATCGGATTCTAGAAGACCGCGAGCGAGAGCAGCTTCTTGGTCCAAGGACACAGAGAAGGAGGAGACGAAGAGCGTAAAGAGGCATATTTGTCAAAGGAGCAGCAAATATGCGAGATACGACGTTTTGCATAGGAGGGTTGGTGCGAGGTCTCCATCGATGGCGGCAGGTGTCCCACGTATAGTGGCAAGGTATCTGTGTGTATAAGTATTGACTTGCAGTGGGATCATAATCTTCTGGGAAACGTGGGTCGTTGAGACGGAAGAAGGCAAGAAGTTTTGTCCCCGATGCAGCGGCGTTGCGTGCAGCCTCGAGCTCCTGTGGTGTCATATCGCCTCGAAATGTCACTAACTGCTCGTCCGGCAAATGCAAATCCAATCGAGAAACAGTGGGATGGTGCATATGCACTCTGTACTCGAAGGTTCTCCAAACTGCCTCGCATGGTCCAATATAACGTGCATTTTGGTATTGCACAACCTCATCAATGACCTCAGTTCCATCAGCTGCAGCAGCTGATGTACGGACAGTCTCTAACTGTGCTCTATCCGATCCTTTCGTGATGTACTTGCATAGATACTTGATGGCGCGAGCAGAGGTACATATTTCCACGTTAATATGAGCGTCGTACTTGTGGCTGAGGTATGGATTATATGGCACAATATGGCGGTTATCAGCACGAAATCGACTGCGGGCAAAGATATGGTGACGATTGTTTCTTCTTCTCCGATACAATGGATACCCATCACGATTCATGCGAGTCTCTTCATTCCATGGCTTGGGATACCCTTGGGAGCAACGACCATCCTTCATACATACTGCACCTCTGTTCTCCTCTCCACACGGACCGTGTATCATGCACGAAGTTACAGTACGATAGAGTGGAGGCTGGGTCACGGGATCTGGCAACTCAGCAGAAACAAATCTGTCATACTCCGTTGGATTTCGAGGGCGGTCTTGCTCGTTCAAAATGACCAAAATGTGTACATGGGGAAGTCCTCGTTTCTGAAATTCGACGGTAGCCATGTAGCCCTCTACTCTTCCAAAGCAAGATGAGCTTTTGATGTGCTGCAGCAACTCGTCAAGTTTCATGTGGAAAACACGGGAGCAAATGTCAGGACGATCGTATGCTTTTTGTCCAGGAGAAAGTTCAGCTGTAATTTCAGGCCAATTAGGGTTGCATGTAAAGGTAATGAATAACGTCGGATTTCCTCGTTGTCGAATAATTGCTAATCCGTCTTGCAGCATTTGTTTCATATAACGTGGGCCGCCAGTGAAAGAGGATGGTAATATGATCGAACGGCCAACCTGACGTGGATCGACACCGTCGTCCAGACCGCTGTACAGCTCAGAATGCAAGTCATCCTGGTGAGTCGTGATGAAAAGTAACCGAGAACTTTCAATGCGTGCATAATTATCGACGACAAATTGTTGGAATAAGCGACCAAAGTGGTGGTGGAATGTCTGTTCTTCGCCATCACGTATCATCAGCATATATGCACAGAAATCCAGCAAAGTAACAGAAGCTGTGCCATTATCTGTAGCCATGGATCTTAAGCCAAGATACCATCCGTCGTCACCGAAAGGAAACATAAGGACGTAGTGGAGGGGCATGTAGGATGGATGGAGGGAACTGATTTGGCGAAGACCCTCAGTACGATCATAGATGACTATATCGTGTGGTGCTGCTACACCGTCAACCATGGTTTCTACAACCATTGCTGCAACCTCTGGATACGTTTGCTGATCATAACGTCGTCCCAACTCGCGTGCACCACATATAACGACACTAACAGTACCAATTGGCCGATCTCTATGTTGCTCAGCAGCAGACATCAAAGTACGGGCGAAAGGATTATTCTCCTCCATAACAGTCTGGAGCATCTGAACTGTCTCTTGGTTCAAGCCAGTGAAGAGAGATTCTCTTCTTGCCAGTTGCTCCTGTGTATCCGCAAAGTAAATTTGGGAAAAGTTGGCTTGAGCTTGTTCTCCTGCTCGTAACGATCCCAGACAATGGTACATCGTGCCGTTGATGCGAAATGTTGGGACGCCATTGGTGTTATTTGCCAAAACAGGATCAAAGTTTGCACGAATAGACGCAAACGCAAACATATTGTTGTACGCTCTGATATTTGTATGGAAGTCCACACTCACATCATCTGATGGATTGTGGCTGGTCAAGAGCGCAAGAAGAGGAGCAGGAGGAGCACGTGGAGTGGGAAGGCGGATCCGTCCATGGGAGCAGCATAGGCCAAAGCGAGGATTGGACACTGAGGATGACTTCACTCGCTCATCAATCCACATTCGAGCATGGCAAAAGGAGTATGTGGTATCCATGCGTGGTAGAATATGACGACGGAAAGAGTCTCCAGGAGCATAGCTGATGTTTGGACCAAAAATATTTTCTGGAACAAAAGGAACAGTGCAGGCTATCTGATACTGAGCACCGTGTTCAGATGCAAAGTTATTACGGTTGAAAGGACAGTCGCGATGAGTTGAACGCAGATGACCCGGTGCTCCACAGGTCGAACAAACTCGCAAGGTATCATTAGGAACTGTAGCAGTGAGTGCAGCGGCAGTTTCGACATCATCATTGCCTTCAGCTACTTAATAGGATTCTCATCAGAGTCATGATCCGAATTTTTTCTTTGCAAAAAAGAATCGTAAAGAACTGCATACCTTGTCTAGTGAGCAAAGTATTGGCCTCATTCTCAACCACTACTGGATTTTCTATAATGATCTGGAAGGATTCATTTCTCTCAGTCGCTGCAGCCTGGCCTGGAGTAGGCGTGTTCTGGATAATGATATCAGGGACACCCTGTTTATAAGACGAAGTAAATAATTGCTCTCATACTTTCAACGACTTTCATGATTTCATAACGTACAGATTCAGATTCAATTCTACGACGAACATTGCGTTCATTCAATGGACATCCATGGAAACTAACACGTTGGTGATCGGTCGCGCCACAATGGCATGTAGGAACAATGTCTTGTGATGGCTTTAACACGAAGTGAGATTATTAAGTGCTTCTCAATGACAGACAACTCATAGATCGTTCTTCACAAATCTTGGGCAATGTTCACAGCAGCTATTGCTTTCGACTGGAAAAAGACTCTTTGGCTCATTTTTTTCTCGAAATGGTACCTGTTGAGGATCCATTGGTATTGAACACTTATTCGAATCAGTTGCTTCTAAAAAAAAAGACAGGGCAAAATTTTAAAAACAAAGTAGGCTTGCTGAGCAAAGAGCGATTTCCTTATTTGAAAACTAAGTCCTAATTTGGACGTAACCCTCAGGGATCTTTATAGTGAGATGTTAACAATGTCGTCACATCGAGGGCTTATCGGTTTAGCTCTATATTAGTTTACACCAATAGATTTGTCATTATTGGTAGTAATTTGAAAATAGCTATTAAATTTAATTATCGAATTAATAATTTCAAACTCCATTACTTTTTTTTCTAAAAATTGAATTTTTTTTATTATAAAAAAGTAATCACAATAACATAACATGGTCTGTTTCAATAAAGTTTTACCCTTAGATAAAAATAATATTAAAAATAATTAAAAAATAGAATTAAATAATATGTTAAAATTAGAATGTGAATATTTTCTGGATATAAAAGTTATAGATATTATTAGCAAAAAAATAGAAAATAAAATAAATAAGTTATTTGACTCAGATTATTGTATTTATGTCAATATAGATGATAATGTATGTTCACATAAATATAAAAAAGGAAAAAAAGAAGGATATTTTTGTTTAAAAAAATAAAAACTAATTTAGAAGGACAAAAAAAAGATTACTTATGCTGCCAACATTCTAAACTACACTTTTTTCAGAAATTACTGGCGCATTTTTGGGATGAGAGCTAGCGTTACACAAGAGGAGTAAGAGGCGTAGTGGCAAGGATGAATCTGACGTAGAAGTAGAAGGGTATACTAGCGTACTATCAGAAAATAAAGTGGCACATTATTCTATCGTTTATTACTTTGAGAATGATGACAGCTACATTTATCCACGAAGACGGTCATGGCAACATGGTTGGTGATGAAGGCGAAGACGTTGCTGTCATAGAAATGGATGTCAATTATGAAACCTACCACTCAATTCGGTCACCAATTTCAATGAGTACATGTCCTTGAAGCCACCTAAAAACCTGTGAAGGAACCAAAGCAGTCGAGGAACAACCAAAAGCGAAAGCCAAAAAGGGACCGAAACGACTGCAGGCACGATACACTGATGCACAAAAAGAACGGCTGTTTTACTTGGTGTATGAAGAGGGCAAGTCCGCTAGAGAGGCGGCTCTCGAGCTTAAGATTGCACCAAGGACTGCCTAAAGATGGGTGAAAATGGATCAAGACAACCCTGATCCTGATGGTGGTTTACCAACCACAGCTAGTAAAACCACACGCCCTTTGGAAGACCATCCAAACTGGGGGAGGAGCATGCGGCATTCTTGACCAACTTGGTTGATGAAAACCCATCCCTTGCCCTTGACCAGATGATAGAGAGTCTCACAAAGCAATTTGAAGGATTAGAGGTGTCCAAAACAGCACTCTATAATTTTACGACTGAAAAGTGCAGAATCACCTTCAAAAAAGCACACTTCCACTCCGTTGAAAGGAACTCGCCAGCTAAGATCGAGGAACGATTCAACTGGGTGACACGTTGGCTAAATACTGATATGGATTTCTGCAGCAATTGTGTTTTTATCGATGAATCCGCATTCCATATCAACATGAAACGAAGCTCGGCATGGTCAACAAAGGGTACTCGAGCAACAGTAACTGTACCAAAGATGAGGGCGAAAACCACCACGATTCTTGGTGCCATTTCGCCATATGGCGTTGTGCAAATATCTGTAAGATTGCCAAAAGCGATGCCTCCTTCCAAGAAACGAAAAGCTGCTGGAAGTACCAAAACTGCTTCTGCTACCAAAAGTGGAACGGTCACCGGCCACTACTTCAACTTTGTTGCTAGTACATTGGATGTGATGGACCAGCATGAGGAGTTCAAAGGGAATTATTTAGTGATGGACAATGCACCTATTCACAAACACGACGACATCGCTAAATATATCCAAAGCCGTGGTTATGGGTGCATCTATCTTCCCTCTTATTCACCCGAGCTCAATCCCATTGAGCAATTCTGGTCAGTGGTGAAGGCCAAGTTGAAGCGTCACAGGCTTTTGGAGGAAGAGACCTTGACTTCGCGGATCAGGGATGCATGCAATGAGATGTATTTTAGCGATCTGAAAGGCTTTTACAAATATTCAGTTTCTAAGTTTGATGATTGTTTGCAACGCAAACCTCTCTAATAAATATGACTATCCCGCTCAGTGAACATTGCTTCTTTGTTTAAAAGTGACGAACGATAGATAATGCGTCACTTTATCTTCTGATAATACGCCAGTACTCCCTTCTGCTTTTGCGTCAGATTCATTCTTGGTACTACGCCTCTAACTCCTCTTGTGTAACGCCAGCTCTCATCCCAAAAATGCGCTGAAAAAAGTGTAACTTGTACACTATTTAGGAATAGGTCATAAAATGCCAGCTAGCAGTCCATTCCTCCTATTCACCTTTGTTTCCCAATCCAATGCATGTGAACGATTGTCCTGCTCTAGCCCAGCATGCCCATCATCCAACTTTCTTGATCCGAGGGGATTTGAGTTTAAAACGCTCAAACATAGAACATCATCTAGTTTCAGAGAAATCATTTTGCAAAATGATTTGTAAACTGCCAGCTAGCAGCCCATTCCTCCCATTCACCTTTGTTGCCCACACCAATGCATGTGAACGATTGTTCTGCTCTAGCCCAGCATGCCCATCATTCAACTTTCTTGATCTGATGGGATTTGACTGAGCTACTGTCAAACAAAGAAGTATCATAGCAACATGAGAAACATCAATTGATTAATGATTTGTACACTGCCATCTAGTAGCCCCTTCCTCCCACTCGCCATTTTTACCCAACCCAATGCATACGAACGATTGTCCTACTCCAGCCCAATAGTCCCATCCTTCAGCTTTCTTGATTCGAGAGGATTTGAGTGAACAACGCTCAAACACAGAAGTGTCATCCAAGCAACAGAAAAGTCTACTTAATTTCCAGGTCTTCCGCTCCCAACTTATTTTGCCTCTTCTTCCCATTCGCAACTGTTGCCCCACTCAAGTACAACTACCACCTGCGAACGATTGTCCTGCTTCAACCCACCATGTCAAGCATACAATTACCTTGATCCGATTGTCTTTGACTGAATGGCATGTCCATGGCGTGTACACAGCCTTCTTATCACTCTACTTCAACACGTGTCTTTCTTGACACTTCGCCTTCTCTTGTACACACTCCCCTGCCACAACCAATCGTAACAGCGTTCGATCCTGTAGCTTCCATTAGCAAGGCCTTTACTCCATTGTCTCGAACAGCGTTCTCTCTGCTTGCAGCAACTTGCCTTACAGCCGCTTTTTACGTGAACAGCAGATAGCCATCGTATAGAAGCAGCATTATTTACGTGAAGCAACTTGCTTTGGTACAAAAGGATTCCTATGGATGATTCCATATCAGTTATGAATACGCCATAATACAAACAATCTTCACCTGCTCGAGCCGTGATGGAAAATGTTCCAGCAAGGAAGGGCCAATAGCCGAATGGGAAAGGAAGCAGCAATCGCATGGCACTTTCAATCAACATTTTGAGCTTGCAATGGTTATGATGGGTGGATGGATACAATCAAGTTGGAATGTCTTTTCAGTTACTTGATACATCGTCAGCCGGAAATGAATGGCGAGTTCATGGCGTGTACACAGCCTTCCTGTCACTCTACTACAACACACGCCTTTCTCGATACTACACACAATGTCTTGCATTCTCGTCTACCATAACCAAACATAACAGCGTTCATTGCAACAGTTGCTATCAGCAAGTTCTTCATTGTCACAAACAGCGTTCACAGCCTTGTCATTCTACTACAGCTCAGGTCTTGCACACTTCTCTTCCTCCACAACCAAATGCAACAGCAGTTGCATTAGCAAGGCTTTGACCCCATTGTCTCAAGTTACATGCAACAACATACTTTGGTGCACATGGATTCCAATGGATGGTGTGCCATATCAGCTATCAAGTACACTGCAATACAAGCAATCTCCACCTGGTTGAGCTGCAATAGAAAGTGACCAAGAAAGAGATGGATCAACAGCCGGATGGGAAAAAGAAAGTACATCAGCAAGCGATCACGTGGCTCTTTTCAAACAACATATTGGATTTGCAGTGTTATGGATGTATGGATGCAATCAAGTGCAGCGATGAGGAAGAAGTACTTGAATGTCGCTTTGCCTATTTGTCGCGTTGTCAACAGGGAAGATGGATCATATCACGTGGATGCGGCTGAGGATGATGATGGATTGGATGGAATCGAGTAAAAGGTTTATGATATTCTATGCACAGAGACCCACATTAGCGTCACTGCAATTACTAGAGATGATCATTACATTATAAAATAAACCTTCTTTATCCCTAGCAGACATCATAACATTCATGCCATTGCTAGTAAATCCTTGTATACATCAAACATATCTTTAGCTTTTTGTAAATCGACATGGCATGCATGGCAGTCAAGTCCAACAATCTTTGCTTAATAGCCGGGCAATTGGAACCCCTCGTTCGTGATATCATTCAAATAGGCGTAGTATTGATCCTTCAGGTCTCGTCCACTGTTGTAATGCGACCTTTTACTGCTGTAATGCTCAACTGCCCTAAGAGCTGAGCATCAACTCATACAAGCGACAACGTATACGATGTAATGAACCAATTGCAAAGGAGCTTTAGGGGGAAGAAAGGGTTGTTTATTCGTACTCTCTAACGGCACTAATGCATGAGTGTTTGAGAAGTACTAATAGCCAGCCGACACTTCACAACACCGCTCGGCTTGTTACACCAATTCTAGCTATTCACAATGAGTGAAGACCTCTTTTCATGTAGCATCACGCTTACAGCGAGCATAATGAAAACAGAAATACAATCGTTTCTCAAATTTCTACAATCAATCGTGGAATCCTTATGAGAGCAAAACTGCTCGGCTTGGTCCAAAGCACCTTGTGTGCGAGTTTCACCATCGAGGTGGGCAACCCCAAATTTCGCCATGTCGTCACCAGCCAAACACACATCGGGTTGACCTCTTAGAGTTTGTGTTTGACAAAATATTTTTGGCTTATGCAGGCATATTTGTAACTACATCCATAACGGAACTCGTGGTATCTTGAGATGATCCAGTCATTTGGTCTCAGTGATGGAGTGTTTTTATCTAGGATACATGCCTAGAGGTCTACCAGAGTGCTTGTGAGAGTGAGGGCAAACTCCGATCTTGTATCCTGGTGACGTGGTTTTGGCATGGTGCGAAGCAGCAGCAAAGCCAGCCTTGGAATAGACCTCTGCTACTTTTATTTTACCCCACATCGGTTTCAAGGTTGGCTCTCCTCGGTGTCAGCAGTAGTCCTTTAAGGACGCCCTAGCGAAAGCAGTAGGATCGTAGATTGTCATGTGTGCTGGATTTATCCCCATGCATGGACCATTGCAAGTAGCATATGCCTTCATCATGTTATGCCTGTCCGGCTAGGCAAGTATCTTTATTACTTCCATTTTATACATATCATATCAACTAACTTCTATTCCTGGTATCGGATGCATGAGATCTGTTGTCTGATATTATCAGCGAAAGCATGGCAAAGGCAAAGGAATCGGTTGGCTATCCCTAGTGTCAACAGTAGTTCTTTGAGGACGCCCTAAGTGAAAGCAGTGGGATCGTAGATTGTCATGTGTGCTGGATTTATCCCCATACATGGACCATTGCAAGTAGCATATGCCTTCATCATGTTATGCCTATCCGGCTTCAAGGCAAGTATCTTTATTACTTCCATTTTATACATATCATATCAACTAACTTCTATTCCTGATATCGCATGCATGAGATCTGTTGTCTGATATTATCAGCGAAAGCATGGCAAAGGCAAAGGAATCGGTTGGCTCTCCCTAGTGTCAACAGTAGTTCTTTGAGGACGCCCTAAGTGAAAGCAGTGGGATCGTAGATTGTCATATGTGCTGGATTTATCCCCATGCATGGACCATTGCAAGTAGCATATGCCTTCATCATGTTATGCCTGTCCGGCTTCAAGGCAAGTATCTTTATTACTTCCATTTTATACATATCATATCAACTAACTTCTATTCCTGATATCGGGCGCATGAGATCTGTTGTCTGATATTATCGGCAAAAGCATGGCAAAGGCAAAGGAATCAGTTGGCTCTCCCAAGTGTCAACAGTAGTTCTTTGAGGACGCCCTAAGTGAAAGCAGTGGGATCGTAGATTGTCATGTGTGCTGGATTTATCCCCATGCATGGACCATTGCAAGTAGCGTATGCCTTTACCATGTTATGCATTTCCAGCTTCTGTGTGGTTTCTTTTCCCTATTGCATCATGCACGATTTTTATCCCTTGCGATTACAACATGTATAGCCGAGAATGAGTACTGTCGTATCCTTGGAGCACTTGCCTGCACAATTTCCTAGGAAACACCCAATCACAAGAACCATCTTCCCATATCTTTCATACATGTAGAAAACCTATCGCTGCACCATTTATACATATGAATGCTACATAATGTCTTACGCAATATACAAAGCACCACAGGCTTCAAACCAATCGTGCGCTTAATAACATGTAATTGCCAATGTTGACATCCATACTTATTTGAAATGAGCTGTTGATGTCCTCTATTATACATCCTATTAATGAAACTCTGGGTCCAGGCTGTTGGGATATCCATCATGCACAAGGACAAAACACCCACTACCGTCTTCTGGTATACCTAATATTTGTAACGAAGGCTCAGCTTCGTGGCTTGAACATCGATCTCAGAAGAGATTCATCTTTTGCTCCTTTGTGTATTATCTTATGAGCAAAGTGGACAAAGTCTGGTATTTTATTCAATATTTGACATGATTATGTCGCTTGCGATCAATGGTCTTTTCAATGACATGATCAAGGTTTTCAGCAGTGGGACTAACTCTGTTGCGTTTGCTAATGATTATCATCGCGGATGCATCGGATTGCTTGCAATGATGGTAAAAGTGATGGGTGACATTCTTGATTTGGCTAAGGCTCGCAAGATATGTAGGAATGTCCTTGATACATAATGGCATTCTGATTGTGACAAGCTCTTCCATCAGATACAGACCATCGGCCTTGAGTTCCATAAGATAGTATGTCAAATTTGGACCTAGAGCATTGAGTTAAGTATGGATATTCTTTTAAAAGAGAAGAATTCCCAAGGATTTACCAACTACATATATGCCAAGGCTAGCTTGTAACTTGTGTACATCAATTGTATCTTTGCAGAAGTGTCCAAGTCGCAACAGTCCATATTTGTTTGATAATGGTTGTCGTATTCAGCAGCCGATTTCACTTCTCCATATCAATGTTGATTTCGAAATTATTGTCCATCAATGTTGAAATGATACAGTCGGGCCGTCGATTTGCCAAGAAAAGGATCGCTTATTTGCAGGGACAGTGGTTGGCCTAAATCAGAAGGTGCTCGTTAAATAAAAAGATACCATATACGTTGTAATAACTTACCAAAGTATTTGGGTGTTCGTCTCATCATCATCGAATAAAGGTTGCAAGGCTGGTGCCAAATATCGGGTGCAATAGTTATTTTCTGATGTGTCGTTCATGACGTGATCTGAGGGCAAGGATAGACATCTAATAATATGTCATAAGCACACAATTCATCTATACTACAAGCAAGACTTACAATTGATGGATGGACATGATAATCTTTTTATCCAGGTCGTCAATATCCAGATCGTCAACTGCACTTAACAAACTGTGATCTTGGCATACGTATCCAGCCTGATTCGCCTTCCATAATAAAAATCCTACATACAAAGACACGTAAGCCCAAAATGATGATATAGTGAAGGAATAAAGAATGGCGTGTTTCTCCTATTTGATAGCTTACCCAAACAATTTCCATCAATTTGACCATCACATGTTGGGGAACTTGACTGTTGTATCAAATGGTCGAAGCAATTTTTTCACAAGGTCATTGTTGAAGAACTTTCTTGATTCAGGGTGCATACGACCTTTGTTCACCAATAAAACCGATGCAAGAGATCTATAAAAACGTTAGCGACTGATTGCGAAAATTAAATACAACATACTAACAATAGATGATGAATGTCACGTTCCATCGTCAGTGTGGTGGCCTTTATACGATCCAAGACGAACAATTGATACTCATAAAATTTCATAATACGTCGATGGCGTCGATGATCAACCGGTCAGATGCAATGGGTGCACGAACATTCTGTGAAATAGAACTCAAAGGAAATTCTTCTGTATTACTGGATGGCGGTGATATGTCGTGGCTTCGGAGTCACTGCTGGTACAAATAAACACACGTTGAATGAAAAGAGAAAGTGGATGTGCCGTTTTTTGTTTCTATACCTTGTAGTTTCAATATTTGATGTTGAAGCACGATTGCATTCGTCTTCTTCATCCAAATCGCCATCAGCCGAGCGCTTTGCAGGAACTAAAAAGTATGTTCAATCATTATCTGATGTTCGTGGAGAGTAGAGATCAAGAAGCATACTTGTAGAACTAGTTGCATGAATTACTCGTTGACCTTCCGCCGCCGCTGGCTCTGCAGATACCACCAATAAGTCGAGCGCTTGTTCTTTGAAGGTATGTGCCAAGTTCCTCTGCAAATACATAAAGTTATCAGCAACAAGCGTCAAATGAAATATCTATTAGCACATACCCTCCTGTTTACTTCAACTATGATTGTGTCCCATCGCAAACGATCATATGCAACTTTTTTGCTGCTGTGGAACCACATTGGATGAGTATCAATCTAATGTGAGCAACTGCTCTCTCACCTCTGAATATCTCTGTTGTCGTCTTCAAGTAGTTCCTTGTACCGATTGAGCCAGATCCCGTGAAGACGTGCTGCGCTATTTGCCGCTAAACCGACCGACCATAGTGCAAAGTCATTTTGGTGTTCTCTGATAAAGCTTGGGAATCTTGGACACCTGTGTGTTTGTAGAAAGTCTTTCAGCTCTAAGCAACGCATTAGTTGTTGAACGTATACTTTGATTGTGACGATTCCAGTATTACCGTCTTCTCCCGGGTATGCTGACATTGTAGACGACAAAGAGCAGAAGCTCCCCAGCTACAGGATTATGCATACATTTTCTGCTACTGGGCTGACATTGAAAGTTGGCATATGGGAGTACAGCTATTGGTGGATGGGAAGAGTTGCTTCAGTAAATGGTGCAACAGGTATTCGTAAATGGACAGCAACATGTGCCAAATATCAGTCATTCCCAAAATACGAGACAACAAGATGTATCATTCAACCGCTGCTGGTGCCGTAGCAATCCTTTTGCCATTTAGTTACTATCTATTCCCCACATTTTCCTTTCTTTGTCACCTCCATCATTACAACGATATCTATTCCATCTTCGTGTGTCACAATCCATAAACCAGCGTCATAAAATGCGCAATGTGCCAAGCATTGCAAGTTGGCTTTTCATATTTCTACCTTGGAGCAGCCCAATATCTTAAAAACAATATGCGCAAAAGGCTTTATATTCAAATTGATAGGGTATGGGCGAAACATATATAATTGTACCGTTCTATTTTTGGTTTCTGCTATCATAATCATCCTTCATCCTCCATGATTGCAAAATAGCTGCTCCATGCATTGAATCGCGTATTTTGATACCACCCATGGCTGTACAACACCTTTCGTCATAGACATAAGTTCTTGACTCGATTCCATCCAATCCATCATCATCCTCAGCCGCATCCACGTGATATGATCCATCTTCCCTGTTGACAACGCGACAAATAGGCAAAGCGACATTCAAGTACTTCTTCCTCATCGCTGCACTTGATTGCATCCATACATCCATAACATTGTAAATCCAATATGTTGGTTGAAAAGAGCCACGTGATCGCTTGCTGATGTACTTTCTTTTTCCCATCGGCTGTTGATCCATCTCTTTCTTGGTCACTTTCTATTGCAGCTCAACCAGGTGGAGATTGCTTGTATTGCGGTGTACATGATAGCTGATATGGTACACCATCCATTGGAATCTATGTGCACCAAAGTATGTTGTTGCATGTAACTTGAGACAATGGGGTCAAAGCCTTGCTAATGCAACTGCTGTTGCATTTGGTTGTGGAGGAAGAGAAGTGTTCAAGACCTGAGCTGTAGTAGAATGACAAGGCTGTGAACGCTGTTTGTGACAATGAAGAACTTGCTGATAGCAACTGTTGCAATGAACGCTGTTATGTTTGGTTATGGTAGACGAGAATGCAAGACATTGTGTGTAGTATCGAGAAAGGCGTGTGTTGTAGTAGAGTGACAGGAAGGCTGTGTACACGCCATGAACTCGCCATTCATTTCCGGCTGACGATGTATCAAGTAACTGAAAAGACATTCCAACTTGATTGTATCCATCCACCCATCATAACCATTGCAAGCTCAAAATGTTGATTGAAAGTGCCATGCGATTGCTGCTTCCTTTCCCATTCGGCTATTGGCCCTTCCTTGCTGGATCATTTTCCATCACGGCTCGAGCAGGTGAAGATTGTTTGTATTATGGCGTATTCATAACTGATATGGAATCATCCATAGGAATCCTTTTGTACCAAAGCAAGTTGCTTCACGTAAATAATGCTGCTTCTATACGATGGCTATCTGCTGTTCACGTAAAAAGCGGCTGTAAGGCAAGTTGCTGCAAGCAGAGAGAACGCTGTTCGAGACAATGGAGTAAAGGCCTTGCTAATGGAAGCTACAGGATCGAACGCTGTTACGATTGGTTGTGGCAGGGGAGTGTGTATAAGAGAAGGCGAAGTGTCAAGAAAGACACGTGTTGAAGTAGAGTGATAAGAAGGCTGTGTACACGCCATGGACATGCCATTCAGTCAAAGACAATCGGATCAAGGTAATCGTATGCTTGACATGGTGGGTTGAAGCAGGACAATCGTTCGCAGGTGGTAGTTGTACTTGAGTGGGGCAACAGTTGAGAATGGGAAGAAGAGGCAAAATAAGTTGGGAGCGGAAGACCTGGAAATTAAGTAGACTTTTCTGTTGCTTGGATGACACTTCTGTGTTTGAGCGTTGTTACTCAAATCCTCTCGAATCAAGAAAGCTGAAGGATGGGACTATTGGGCTGGAGCAGGACAATCGTTCGTATGCATTGGGTTGGGTAAAAATGGCGAGTGGGAGGAAGGGGCTACTAGATGGCAGTGTACAAATCATTAATCAATTGATGTTTCTCATGTTGCTATGATACTTCTTTGTTTGACCGTAGCTCAGTCAAATCCCATCAGATCAAGAAAGTTGAATGATGGGCATGCTGGGCTAGAGCAGAACAATCGTTCACATGCATTGGTGTGGGCAACAAAGGTGAATGGGAGGAATGGGCTGCTAGCTGGCAGTTTACAAATCATTTTGCAAAATGATTTCTCTGAAACTGGATGATGTTCTATGTTTGAGCGTTTTAAACTCAAATCCCCTCGGATCAAGAAGTTGGATGATGGGCATGCTGGGCTAGAGCAGGACAATCGTTCACATGCATTGGATTGGGAAACAAAGGTGAATGGGAGGAATGGACTGCTAGCTGGCATTTTATGACCTATTCCTAAATAGTGTACAAGTTACACTTTTTTCAGCGCATTTTTGGGATGAGAGCTGGCGTTACACAAGAGGAGTTAGAGGCGTAGTACCAAGAATGAATCTGACGCAAAAGCAGAAGGGAGTACTGGCGTATTATCAGAAGATAAAGTGACGCATTATCTATCGTTCGTCACTTTTAAACAAAGAAGCAATGTTCACTGAGTGGGATAGTCATATTTATTAGAGAGGTTTGCGTTGCAAACAATCATCAAACTTAGAAACTGAATATTTGTAAAAGCCTTTCAGATCGCTAAAATACACCTCATTGCATGCATCCCTGATCCGCGAAGTCAAGGTCTCTTCCTCCAAAAGCCTGTGACGCTTCAACTTGGCCTTCACCACTGACCAGAATTGCTCAATGGGATTGAGCTCGGGTGAATAAGAGGGAAGATAGATGCACCCATAACCACGGCTTTGGATATATTTAGCGATGTCGTCGTGTTTGTGAATAGGTGCATTGTCCATCACTAAATAATTCCCTTTGAACTCCTCATGCTGGTCCATCACATCCAATGTACTAGCAACAAAGTTGAAGTAGTGGCCGGTGACCGTTCCACTTTTGGTAGCAGAAGCAGTTTTGGTACTTCCAGCAGCTTTTCGTTTCTTGGAAGGAGGCATCGCTTTTGGCAATCTTACAGATATTTGCACAACGCCATATGGCGAAATGGCACCAAGAATCGTGGTGGTTTTCGCCCTCGTCTTTGGTACAGTTACTGTTGCTCGAGTACCCTTTGTTGACCATGCCGAGCTTCGTTTCATGTTGATATGGAATGCGGATTCATCGATAAAAACACAATTGCTGCAGAAATCCATATCAGTATTTAGCCAACGTGTCACCCAGTTGAATCGTTCCTCGATCTTAGCTGGCGAGTTCCTTTCAACGGAGTGGAAGTGTGCTTTTTTGAAGGTGATTCTGCACTTTTCAGTCGTAAAATTATAGAGTGCTGTTTTGGACACCTCTAATCCTTCAAATTGCTTTGTGAGACTCTCCATTATCTGGTCAAGGGCAAGGGATGGGTTTTCATCAACCAAGTTGGTCAAGAATGCCGCATGCTCCTCCCCCAGTTTGGATGGTCTTCCAATAGGGCGTGTGGTTTTACTAGCTGTGGTTGGTAAACCACCATCAGGATCAGGGTTGTCTTGATCCATTTTCACCCATCTTTGGGCAGTCCTTGGTGCAATCTTAAGCTCGAGAGCCGCCTCTCTAGCGGACTTGCCCTCTTCATACACCAAGTAAAACAGCCGTTCTTTTTGTGCATCAGTGTATCGTGCCTGCAGTCGTTTCGGTCCCTTTTTGGCTTTCGCTTTTGGTTGTTCCTCGACTGCTTTCGGTTCCTTCACAGGTTTTTCAGGTGGCTTCAAGGACATGTACTCATTGAAATTGGTGACCGAATTGAGTAGGTAGGTTTCATAATCGACATCCATTTCTATGACAGCAACGTCTTCGCCTTCATCACCAACCATGTTGCGATGACCGTCTTTGTGGATAAATGTAGCTGTCATCATTCTCAAAGTAATAAACGATAGAATAATGTGCCACTTTATTTTCTGATAGTACGCTAGTATACCCTTCTACTTCTACGTCAGATTCATCCTTGCCACTACGCCTCTTACTCCTCTTGTGTAACACCAGCTCTCATCCCAAAAATGCGCCAGTAATTTCTGAAAAAAGTGTATATATTCCTAAAAAAAGAAAAACACAAACATTACTGTTAAAAATCAATAAAAATTATAAAGTTGTAAATAGCAAAAAAATAAAAGAGGATATTAAGAAGGTCATTAAGAAGGTGAGTAAAAAAAAAAGAACAAATAAGTTTTACATATGTAATGCTGGAAATATGAACTTAGGAAATATTATAGAAAAGTTACTTAGCTAAATTACTAAAAAAATAGAGCAAATTAATCTCTTTTGAATATGTAAGAGAGAGTATCTCGTTTTTTATTTGGCCTGAATTATATAAGTTGTAATAAATAATAATCTTTTTAAAAAACCCTTACCTTATTTTAAGAGTTATTCATTATTATTCATTTAAATAAGTATTATAAAAGTTTATAAAAATTTTCAAAAATTAATTTATTTTTAAATTCGATATTTATATTATCAATGTTCATTTTTTATTATACTATTTTTTCAATTTCTATTGTATCTATTTTGTTAATAGATAATAGTAAAATTGCATCAATTCCGACTTGTCCCCATCTTGAACACTATCCGTTAATTAGGCTGCTGTTAATCTTGTGAAGTGGTTCATTTAACCGTTCAATATCGAATCGTTGGTATACAGTACACCGCTGTGATTCCTGTTTAGTAGATTTAGAACGACAAAGGGAAATAAATTAAAGCTCGCTCTTATATTCCTTTTTTTTTCTTGTCCGTTTTCATCCTTTGCCTAGTTATACATGATCTACATTCTTTCCTTTGCTTTAGCCAAATTCTCTGCTTACTTCAATGCTAAATTATGCTCGTTTTTTGTATAATGAAAAAAAGAATGTTTGGAGCCCACTTTAATTTTTTTTCTCCTAAGTCCTCCCACTACTGACACGTCAACACGTCTCCTGCTGACTTTTAAAAAAAATCGAAAACTGGGGGGCTAACCCAACTCTTATTTTTGGGGCGGAATTAGGATGTTGCCTTTGCATCTGGTAAGAGATTTTTTTCTTATTAGCTTGTGATGGCACCCCCAATTTTATATGATGCCACCTTGAAGTTGCTGCTTTTCTACTTGTAACCTTCATGCTTCATATAGATGCCTACCCCTACATATTGGAAAATAGCTTACAGAAGCTCAGTATTTTTTGCTTTTTCACTTTCGGCCCTTATATCCCCCCTCCAAAACTTTGGGGTACTGGCTTCCCCTATCTCCCAACTTCAATTTATTGAAAATCTATAACTTTTCAAAGTTATGGATACCTCTCTACGGGTGCAGTATACTCTACTAATGCTTTCTTCGCTGGGTGGCGAATAATAGCTGATGGTGGAATATTGTTTATTTTTATGATAAAAGCAGATAAAATAGAAGAAAAATAGAGGGTATATTTTTCTTTCGATATTTTATTGTTGCAAGTAACAGTTTCCTTTTATATCAATGCAAGCGAGCCTCCATAGAGGCCTCTGAGAAGCCCTCTTTTGGAAGGAAAATAGAAAATGTATCTTCTATTACTACATTAGGGTATGGTATTCTCTGTTCAGAGTGAAATGAGAGCAACCTATAAGTATGAAAAAAATGAGAGAAAAGAAATGTGGTTGAATCGCCATAACAATTATATGAGTAGATAGCTAAGATGTGACTTAATTAGTAGGATTTTTAGTAGGGCACTGTAGGGTGTTTAGTTGACAAGAAACCCCTTTGAGAAAATAATTCTCCAAAAAAAGTCATCAGTTACTATGTAAAGTAATAATCTAGAGATGTGACTGCTAATTTTGAGTCTACCAATGACTGCACAGCATTTGACTTATATAACAGAATTCTTATCATAGCTATGTAGTACATCTCATTAGCTAGTACAGTAATAGCTCTGAGAATAAAGTTTTCTCAAGAAAAAAAGCCTATACTATGTGACTGCTATTGCCGTTTTAGTATGTTGTTGCCATATATGATAGATACATGTACTGCAATTTACAGCACTGTAGCTACAATATTGTACCTTCTAGAAGTCTTAATCCAGCTTAAATAAAGCTACTTTCACTGATTTTTACACATCCTCTTATGTAATGTCTAAAATAAGCAATGTGACTATCTTCAGTAAAAACATATTTAGATGTATATACATCATCTGTATATGCCTACAAAGTTTTATAGCAATAGCATTAATAATAGATGAGCTATGATCTATAGAACGAGAGATTTTTAAGGATGGATTAACTAAAAAACACCTATATACCAAACCAACGCAAAGTTTTGAAAAAACTAAAGCATATATGTCTGCTATTGCTTAGTCCGGGAAAACGTTTAGCTGTTGGGAAAACCAATTAACTATCTATTTCCTTTTTAGCAAGTCACGTGATCTAAGCTACTTAGTAAGCCCCTGGGAAAACGTTTAGCTGTTGGGAAAACCAATTAACTGTCTATTTCCTTTTTAGGAAGTCACGTGATCTAAGCCACTTAGTAAGCCACTGAGCCACCGGGTAAATTCTTACAGTCACCCCTTGGGGGCTTAGTAAGTGGCTTAGATCATGTGACTTCCTAAAAAGGAAATAGACAGTTAATTGGTTTTCCCAATGGCTAAACATTTTCCCAGGGGCTTACTAAGTGGCTTAGATCACGTGACTTCCTAAAAAAGAAATAGACAGTTAATTGGTTTTCCCAATAGCTAAACGTTTTCCCAGGGGCTTGCTAAGTGGCTTAGATCACGTGACTTCCTAAAAAGGAAATAGACGGGTAATTGGGTCCCCGACAGCTAAACGTTTTCCTGGACTAAGCAATAGCAGACATATATGCTTTAGTTTTTTCAAAACTTTGCGTTAGTGAAGTGGTCTAACGCACTAGCCTTATGTCCTACCTTTGGTAGAAGGCGTGAGTTTAAATCCCCCTTTTGCCAAACTTTAGTATAAATTTTTTTTGAAAAACTAGTTTTTGCTATGATCTAACCAATTCTGATTATTTTCATATAAATAATATATCATCAGATGCAGCTTTTTGTCCTCGTTCCAATAAGTATAAAAGCATATATTTTTATATAGTAAGTCTATAGATGATCCTATTGCTTATACATTTATAGTATTATACTTTTTAGATATTTAAAGAGCATCTGTAGTAGTATAATGTAGAGTAAACTTAAAACTATTTGTTTTATTTGAAACGAATGAGTATCTGATAAGATATGAGTACTTGATGATAGAAAATATCAGTAGTTGATAGATAAGACTTCAGTAATAAAAATACTTTCATATACCCAAATTTAGATTGTGACTTTTATTTACAGAATAAATAGGAGCTGAATTTGAATTATGTAGTATACATTTATAAGGTATAAATACAATATCTTTTTGAGAATTCTTTTTTTTCTTTAGTCTTCCCAGTTTCCCTAAGAGAAAAAAATAAACTGGACCCTTTACACTATTTACATCTACTACATCTACTCTTTCTCCTACCTATATCTAAATACCTTTATTCAAACACTTATACACATATACAACTATATCTCTATACATAAAACAAACTATTATAAGGTATTCTTTTAAAGGAGAGTTAAGTATAAAAGTAAAGGTACTAACTAGTTTATAATAGTATGCCAATCTACAACAACATCCCTACACCTACTAAGCCTTACTTCTTAAGTACTGAGGCCTGTATTCAGTATCTATATGAAGAAGGCATTTTTTACCGTAGTATGAAGTGCCTTAACTATGACCGAGATATGCCTCTTTCTTAGTCTAGAGGAGCAAATGGCACTCCCCGATGTACTAGCTGTAATTTGGAGCGGACTGTTCGGACTCATTCCTTTTTTCAATACCGGAATGTACCTCCACATGTTGTCTTACAAATTAGTTTAGAATTGTTAATTAATACTAGTGCTACTAATATTATTAATAAGACTAAACTAACTTAGGAGACAGTTCGCCAGATAAGATATGATTACTTTCAACTAATTATTGAAGATATAGAGAGTATATTCAAAGGTACACTAGGTCAAAAAAGTGTCCCAATGATTGGGACATTTGGATACTTTCTCTTTTTCCTCTTGATATACTGAACCAATCAATGTGAAACTTGGTATATTAAATGGTGTGAATATGCACAAGCGGACTTCAAAATAATATAATGATGGGCGGAGTATTAAAGGAGTAGGAGCTATTTTCTTTAAAACTATCATTGGGACACTTTTTTAACACTTTCAAAAATCTTCATGTTTTATTAAGGTACAATTAATTTTTAGTATGATGTCTATAATACTTTTGCTTCTATAACTTGCTGCACTCGATTAGGCATAGAGTTAATGTATTTTTGGCACTCTGTTGCATCAATGCTATACTAGCATTTACCAATTCTCTGGAACAGTTCATCTCTATTTGATGCTGGGGTAGGATACTTATTTATAAGCATCCTTTTCAATATAGACCACATGTTTTCAATTGGATTGAGATCAGGAGACTGTGCAGGCCACTTCATAACTTGGAATGCTTGCTGAGACAGCTAGTCCATAACAACTTTTGACTTATGTTTGGGATCATTATCTTACATAAAGATGGTCTCATCCTTATTCATATTATAGTGGTGTAAGGATTCCATCAGGTCAGACTCCAGAATGGCTAGGTAATCGTTCTTGTCCATATTCTTGTCGCCAATGTCGCATATATAGCCAACACCATCCTAGGAAAAGCAGCTCCAGACCATGATTCTTCCTCCATCATTCTTTACTGTCTGTCTAACATAGTTTCTTGTCAGCCTTATATTTGGATCGCGCCATACATAAACGACACCATCACTTCCAAAACGATTGATTCTTGTTTCGTCAGACCAGACCACCTTTTTCCAATCTTCAATAGTCTAGTGCTGATGCTCTTTGGCCCACTTAAGTCGTTCCTTTCTGTTTTTCTCACTAATGGCTGGCTTCTTTGGTTTCTTGAAAGCGTTAAGGCTACTTTTACGTAGTACATTTCGAACTGTTTCTGGAGTTACTGTGGTGCCATAGTACTGTTGAATATATTTAGAGCCTTGGGGAGCATTCTTGAGGTTACCAGACTTGAACTCTCTAGCCAAAAGTTTCCTTATATGCTGTCCCAGCTTTGAAGGTCTACCATTCTTAGTGGTTCCTGATATAGTAACAACGTTTTTTCGAATTCGTTGGATAGAGCCTTTGCCTATACCCGTTGCTTTAGCAATTTGACGTATAGATAGCTTCTTCTGAAGGCCTTGGACAACAGACTAGTGCTGGGCAGCTGAAAGAGGTTTCATCTAATGATATCTCATAAGGTTCTGTACTGTAACTTCACCAAAAGTAGAGCAAATGATATATAACTTACATTAAATGAAGCAGAAAAGGTGAAAGAGAAAGGATCAAAACATAAAAAGTGGAGTGTCCTTGTTAAAAATCTTTTTTGTGGCTTGAAATTAAAACTCCTGATAAAGTGTCAAAAAAGTATCCGAATGATAGCTTTATACAAAATGGCTCATGCTCCTTTAATACTCCGCCCTTCAGTTTTGTTTTCTAAAGTCCGCTTGCATACATGCCTAGCATCTAGTATACAAAGTTTCACACTGATTGGTCCACTATATCAATAGAAAAGTGAGAAAGTAGTTAAATGTCCCAATCATTGGGATACTTTTTTGACCTAGTGTATATATATTTCTCTTTCTACTTTGATTATTGTATTTTATAACTAATAATAATATAGGTGAACCAATTAGTGGCCCAGGAATTATTGTAGAGATCGACGAATCGAAGTTTGGCAAAAAGCCGTCCGCCAATGGTATTAGTAGCCACGTTAAAGGTGTTTGGGTTTAGGGGGCAGTAGAACAGACACGAGAAAGACATATTGTGATGGTGAATATAGACCGGTGGAACCGCCCTACATTAGAGCACTTGATCCAAAAGTATATCCTTCCTGGATCAATCATTTACTCTAATGGATAGACAGCCTATAATACCCAACGGTTAGAGAGGATGGGTTATACCTATCATATGGTGAACCATGAGCTATATTTTGTTATTCCTGGTACACAAATCCATACCAACACTATTGAAGGTAACTCTTGAAAAAAAATATTCTCCTTTTATATAATATCTAATACTCACTTTTAGGTAATTGGGGTGGGATAAAGCAGCTCATTACCCGGAACTATAGAACTAAAAAGCTAGTAAGAAACAGCTTTTTTGGTTCATTTGGCAAAGGCGGTTTGCTGATGATCTATGGAATCATTTTCTCCATATTATAAGGGAATCATATTTCATAGATCCTAGTGATCAGCAGCTACCTTTTGAGGGTAGTACTGATGATGCTGTTAGGCTCTTAGAACCTTTCTCTGAAGTACCAGTAGAAGAAGGAGATGATCTAGACTAATAGGAGGGTAATATAGACCCCCTTAACCTTGAAGAGGAAAGAGAAGAAGCAGAAGAAGTAGAAGAAGAAGAAGAAGAAGATGACGAAGAAGAAGATCAACAGCAACAAGAACAGCAAAATAGGGCCCTTCTTAATCTGCAAAGACAAAGGGTCCTACAGTATATAGAGCGTCGGGATGAAAGGAGACGGCAGCAAGAGTAGCAACAACAATAAGAACGCGAGCAACAACAACAACAACGTAGACAGCAACAACGCCAGTCACAACAGCAGTATGAGCAGCAAGAGCAAAGGCAACAGCAACAACACTTACAGATGCAGCAGCTTTTACAGCAACAACAACAGCAAATAACACAGCTGCAATCGGAATTAGAGCAAAAAGACCAACAGGTCTAACAGCAGCAACAGCTCTTACAGCAGCAATGGCAGTTGATTTTTAGCTAAATCAGCTATATATATAGCAACATCAGCAACAAGCACAACAAGTA
>NW_026516869.1:0-50268 GCF_025766255.1 Zychaea mexicana | reverse complement strand
TTTCTCACGTCTCGGATGATCATCCCTCACCGGGAAAGAAAAATACGTGCGTCCGTAACGCTTTTCGTTGCCATGGCAACCGTGTAACCATCACAGCATTGTCTTCCAACTATCAAACGATCAAATGTGGCTTCACTGCTTACCGTCCGACGTAGAATAGAGCTGTAAGCACAACAGAGTGTGTAAATATTAAATGCTACACAAAACTTTTTCTCTCTCTATCGCAAAACGGTCATCACCATGTCAGCAAGCCACCAAGAATTCTTTCCACGTCCATCTGATGCAGAAAACTTGCGAATTTTATCATGCTTTTGGTTCAAGTTCTGGTGAGTGACGAGGTTGCGTAAGGAACAGCACACGGGAATAGCGGATGAGGCAGGGTTGATTATGACCGGTCACACAAAACGAGTATCTAGGGATAGAACGCCGTACAGACTTTCACTGAAACTCTTCCCAACATTTTGTTTTGAGGAGCTGCGGTTTCAAGTAATGCATGTGGGATAGCTAACTATGTACGCCATGGTTAGTCCCTTAGCATGTATTGCTTTTAATTGCTGTTCCAAGTGATGCATGTGGAATAACTATGTATGTGACGCCATGCTTAGTTCCTCAGCATGTATTGCGATCTTTTTTTTCTCACATATTGAGTATTGCCATGAATACGGGTATTTCGTAAAGTATATAAGTAAGACGAAGTTGCTATCACGAATTTAAACAGCTTCCAAGCCTACCAAGTATGTTTTTTTGTTGCTTTGATACGTAGAAGCATTGCACTGACTGATGATGTTGACAACGGTTGGTTAAATATGAAAGTCTTGTTTTACTATTTGCACTAGTAGATCCTGGATACAAGAATGATGAAATACGGGAGAGGTAATGTAGTTGTGTGAAAAATGGCTATCAATTTTTAAATTTAAATGATGAAGCTATGCTACAGAATGGCACTGTCGTATCTGTCGGTAGTATTAGCCACAAGAAGAATGACGGTGTTAAGTGCAACAGCAACGCTTTTGGGACTGTGTCAGTGCAGCGAATAGTTGATGATCTACTTGGTTAGTACACTGGGTATAAGCTTAAAATCTGGAATCTATGTACGAAACCATGTGAGTAAGAACTGTTGGGGCAAAAGAAAAGGCGGATTGGTAAATTAAGACGGCTTGTAGATAAGATATCAGAGATGGATAAAACTGAACATTGCTTGTTGACTCAACTTTTATTTGTAAGTTAGCTATCAATTGAAATATGAAAGCGTCCTGTGGCACATTTGGTTGTACTGTCATGCCCTCAAATCATACACTTTTCTATTACTTCATTACTTATGGCTCTCATTGTCCTCCACTTGACTCGAAGTGTGTCGTTCCGCACATAACAAACCCACTATACTAAGTTCAAATAATTTGCATTTGATGCCTATCTTTGTCTTTTTCCTCAATAATTCTTTTATTTCTTTTTAACCATTCCTTTTCTTAATTGTAATACCTTGACTTCCCTTTTCCCTTTTTCCTATTTGAAAAACATCGGACGATATAAAAGGAACAACGTTGTAAAAGCGTATCTTGGTCAGCACTATTGCGAAACCATCACAACGTAACCACTCAAGGTTGATCAAATCATGTAGATTCCCATGTCAAATAAAGAACAAAGCCGCTGCATTAGAGGGCGACTCGGCTGGCTGTTAGGTGGGTGCCCAAAATGCTCTTTCCGATCCTTCACGAAGAAACATGCTGTCTTTTGCCACCGCGTGCACCATCGATTACAAGTATCACCTCAACATGACGGCCCTCTTTCTCACATCATCAATAAGCTACCCAAATCGAAACCAAATTCACCTTATGAATACAATTTTTAAGCAATCTATGGCCAATGGTGTGTACGAGGATACTTGCAGAACTTGATGAATACCATCATTCTGGTAGCAACACCCAACAATATCATGACGTTTCTCCAGTGGGGGGGAGGTTGTCTGGCTTTTATTAAATGGATCAATCCTCCTCCTCCTTCTGCTTCTGAAGCAGAGTAAGTGTACTAACTATATTCCCCCTCCTTGTTATATATTTTTGTTTTCTTCCTCTCACCGCTAGCTTGCTTCCCCTACTTAGCTTAGATGATACTACAACTTTCTCTCATTTACTTTCTATGTTAAAAGATACTTAGTGATAAGCAAACGGATGAACCTGGATCTATTCGCCAAGGTCTTGGTACAGCCGTAGATCCTACAGCTGTTGTGCTTGTGCTTGTGCTTTGCGCTTGATAAGTGGATCCGACCCCGGTAACCAATTGTCATTGCTTTGTCGATGTGGTTGTTCGGATGCTGCGGTAGTGGCCTCTTTTTCGAGCAGCTCATGCATCAAACTTGTCGCCTACGATGATGCCAGTTTGTTACTAGTTTGAGCATTGATTTGCACACTGAACTTCGACCGTTGTTGCTATATAATCAAGTTACAAAAGATATCATACACCGTTTAGCTGCCGCTGCTACAGTACTGATGTTTAATGAGGATTCCACGACGTTGATTTCGGGCGGTTTGCTCATGTATTTCCATTTCGCTTCAAGTATGTATTTAATAAAGTCGGAAGTACGTGTTCGCTCCGTGATGAAGATCACCCTCAGATCAATACAAGCATCAGTTGCATCAACCCTTTTGATGGGACTTACTAAGGCTGCATATAGTTTCTGTACGGAATCCACCCTCAACTTTTCCTAATGGCCATTAGCTTTAACCTGCTAAAACCCCCTTTGAGGTTAATCTTAAGGGGGGGACCGCAATGATGCATATCACCTTAAACCGACAAAATTTTTATGTTTTTTTGAAATCTTACTACTTACTTGGACACAAAGTCTTCCTACTTTTAACTTCACGAACCATATGAAGTAGCATCTTTAGAATATAATTCGTAGAAGAGATTCACGTAAATCGTTCTTATGAACACGCATAAGAGTTCCAAAGAAGAGGATGGTAAGCGAAGTCAGCCCCAAATTGCAACACTTGTCTGTCTATGTTACCATATACAGTTAGCCTTTTCCCTTTAATGGGAATAACCAACAACAATCATATAAATTTTGTTACTATCTCGCTATCTCTTATAGCTTATTGTGTTGAAGTTCGCTCACCCGTTGCTCTATCGGTATACTATCAGAGATACTAAAAGGATAGTCAAGTTTAGAGTAAAGTCATTTCAAGCCCTTTCAAGAGCAGTAAGTTCTAAAGGTTGGAGCATCTGCTGTCTTGTTTGTTTGTAACTTACATTGCGGATAATTTTCCCACAAAGGCCACGGTGACAGCAGCGAGCCAACGACCCCATGTGTGATAAAGCAACTCTAAAATGAATCAGATTAAGTAGGGTTACTAGGGACTAGAAGTCCGTGCAGCTCATATCATAAGCTTGTTATATGTGTATTCTCAAGACGAACGCGAGACTATATAGTCAAGAAAAATGATGAGAGGTGGGCCTGTTTGTTTAAGAAATCATTTTTTTTTGTATGAGTTTAAGAAATCATTATCTAAGTCTACAATGCGTCAGTGCCATGTACGGTACCAGGTTTAAGCCATTTGTGGAATCGGGACGTGAAGTATGAAATTGCAACAAAAGTCGGTTTAAGGTGATATGCATCTCTCTTGTCAAATTGGTCTGTGCTTTCTTTCGTACCCACTACCGGATCGTTCCATTTTTCGTTAAATTTTTAAGTGAGAATGCAAAATATCGTCTCCAACAACTATACAAATCCACGTCAGACCTCCCTTCCTAAAAGGACCATAAAGCGGTGTTTGTCATTCCCAAAGGTCGCTTCGCTGAATGATGGCACATCATTTTAATATGAAGCCGTCCAATACTCGCGCTTACGAAATGCTAGTGAGTTCGCCACAAGCAATAATAAGCAGTTTGTCAACAGCAATAATTCTACCTCTAAGGCCACTGTGAGCTTGGTTTATTTCAAGCAGTTTGTTTTAATTATAAAGGAGATCGCTGAGTGCGGCGTGAGTTTGTGCTGAATTGAGTAGTAATATTTTGAGAGTGCCATATTATAGCAAACAAATTAAAAATGCCAACAGTGTTGGTCAAGGATGACGGACATGAAGAACGGTGGAAAAGGTGGCTATGGCTACTGGCTTTTCACTCACTGATGTATGTACTGCGCATTACGCATGAATGTTGACAACAGATAAAACGGCTGTCACAACTGCGAACGCTTCGCCAGGCAGGCAGCGGTGTCATGCTGCTGGCGCAATAAGTATAGCTGCCCACTAAGGATGATGTCTGCTGTTCATCGTTCTTATGACCACGTGTAATATATAGAGAGCAAAGCAACCATACATGTATGGCATCGCTTATAATCCAGAGCATACTTATTATACCTAGCTGTCAGATGAAGCTAGTATCTGGTAAGCTTTATGACGATTAACTTTTTACCGAGGAAAGGAAAATGCACAGTAAAATTGAATAGTCTGAGCTTCCGGATTTATCAACAACTTGAATTACTTTACAGGAACAATGGTATCCGTATGATTTAGTAGTTGGGAATATAATGATGATAAGAGTAATAGTTTCTTTTGGATCAAAAAATGGTGCGGATATAGATGGAATATACAGAATAATGAGTTAGTTTTAGAAGAACAAGGAATAGAAGGAGAATGGAGCAGAAGATATGTGTGAGTGTGGGTGGGGTAGTGGGTCAAGGATTAAATGTCTAGCGGATGGGGTTTGATGGGTAGGTCGGATAAATGGGATGAGTTTATGGATGGATGGATGGCGGTTCTTCTCTTGCTAAATTCCGTTCGCTATGTCGATGGATACACGGGTCGCTCAGGACTTTTAACTTTTTCATTCAACATGACCAGCACGAGTGACGCCTTCACTACACCAGACCGCGATGCCTTCACGCAACTAGTTTATTTGATAAAATGTCAGCATTCTCTTCTGTCTCAACCATCCATCCAGGCGCTCTTTTTGTGAAATGTACTCTAACCTCGCGCTTCCAGAGCACACCGCGATACTGAAATGTCCAAAAGCTCCAATGACAAATCATGACGAGGCCGGCCACGGAGCTGACCAGCAGCAACTTGGCAACACTGTAAGGACGCAGCAGATAATGCAATGGGTAACCATCCATATTGGCCATGGCAATATAGACCAGTCCCCAAGCGCTACCGGCACCCAGCAACGTCCATATCCGATACACGATGATTTCGGTCTTGTACGATTCGAGTTGGCTTGTAAATTCCCACTGTAGCAGGCCCCATGCATGACGTCGCTCAAGTAACAGGGCCCAAAAGAAGGGTGTTGTTGGATCAACGTAGTTGAGTCGTTCGCTGAATACAAAGACGCCCAGTAGCCAGCCGGTCCAGTACAGCGTGGTGCCATAGACGATGCAGTAGCGTTCGATGAGAAGCCATTGGCGCCAATGTGCTATCAGGTGCGTCATGTGAAATACGAGGTTGGAGGCAATGAAAAACGGCGGGAAGGTATGTTCTTTGTTGGTGATCGTCGTCAGGGTATACAGAGATAAGAGGATGATGCAAGAAATCAATGCGTATGTGGCGGGGCTATATGAGATGCGACTACAAATACGCCGTATCGAGATTTTAGTTTCTTTATCTCTCATGCTTCCTTGCCTATCCTTATTTATTTTATGTAACTTACATGATACGTGTGCTTTGTAACAAGGTGGGTAGATCGTCATGTTCAGTACTAGCGTCGTGGTTATCGCCGTCGTCTTTTAGTTGTTCTTCTTCTTCCTCCTCCTCGTCATTTGGAAGCGGCGGCAGCGGTTTTTGTTGTTGCTCGGGGTAATGCTCATGCTGTTGGTGTTGTTGGTATTGCTGTTGATATAAATCGCCAAGCAAGGACGACGTTGACGAAAATGACGGCTTCTGATCGGAGTGGTAGCCTTCGTCGGAAAACGTGGACAGCGCCGACGTTGAAATGGACGAACGGATCGAGTAGCAAAAGGACGGTGGCCGTTCAGAATCTTCTCTCATTCACGGTACTTGAATGGTGGTTGCATTCGAAAGAATGAGAAAACAAAGAGGAAATGTAAACTTTACAAAAAAGTCGAAAGAGCGTTCTTTTCGTTTTTTCCTTTTTGGTTTAAAGGAAGCAAAAAAGTTTAGCACGTGAAAAAGAATTGTTATATCCAACATTACTCCCCCAAAAAAATACAAGTCTGTAACTGCTCCTTACGACTTCTTGTGTTGCATGCGAGAGAGAAAGAGGAAGGCCGAGCCGATATGGCAGCATGTTATTTTCATAAAACTTTCTTGTTTCCCATAGCCCGTGTTTTGCGTAACCCTCTCCTTCCATTTGAGCAACATAATGAATATACGCCTCTCTTGCAATTGTCTTCGTTCAAAGGTTCAGTCACTATGGCTACTTGGTGGGAAGGCAAATGGTTTGTTGACATGTAAACAATGGCTTCTGATTTCACGAGGAGCGATTCGCTATCAGTGCATGTCATGCTAGATGCTAGCATGTAGAAGAAGAACTCGCTTTTTCTTGTATGTGTGCGAGCACATCGAACTATGATTAATGAAAAGCTGGCCTTGCCTGTTTGCTCGTCTCCTCTTCTTCCGTCGATCAAAGGCCTCTGGGATTCATGACAGTAGTAGTTTGTTTATAAGTCAAGCTTTTTGTTGATGTTGATCCTAATACTTATTTGTGTGACGGATACAGTATGTATGCACTTAATATATCAAGGAAAGTAAGAAACCCAAATGCTTCTCACGTCTGTTTGTCTTTTGTCCGGTTGAAGGTTGTTTATACTATTGCGACTATGTATTATGTCTATTATGTGGCACTATCTACAGTATGTGCTTTATATACATCTCACGGAGAACAGTTCGGGCCAAGAAAAATGACCATCCCCGATGCTCTTGTTTTTCGTGTTCGTGCCTATCTGTCATGTGCAAAATATTCATTGCGCATCTGAAGATTATGTTACGGACCGACGATACGTATGGCCGCTGAGTATCACTGAAAAGTCTGACTATTATATAACATCGTAACAGTTGAGTAACGATGATAGCACACACTTGCCCGATCCATATGTTCTTATATTGGCACTGTTGTTTCGAAAAGAAAGTTTAAAAAAAGAGAGAAAAGGTGCATGTGATATAGTTCAAAGTAGAGGTTCCGAGCCTCGTGAAAGTTTGTTTGTTATATATAGTAACTTGCTTAGGGCACTATGTATACAATGTACAGATATCCAAATGTATGTACTTGTGACCATCCAATCCGTTTTTCTATGATGAGAGCTGGTACAGTATGTGATTTACATCAGGATTTGACACACTTGTCAAAAGTACAAATGTGACCTTGGCCTTTCTCTTTGCAATCAGCAGACATACTGTAGCTTGTTCAAGAATGCATAAGAACGAAATGACCAAGCTATGCAGCAACGTGTCGAATGAATACATACTATTGTTTCACAGTGTTTCTTCTGCTGTATACAAAAAGCGGCCACAGCAAGTGTACGCGTAAGAGTACGAACGGCTAACGTGCTCTACAGCTATATTACTGTAGAATTAGAAAGTTCTTGATATTGTAGTAGCAGAAGTAGTATATTATAGTGCTGAGAACACACTGTATACAACTGGAGGCATGTTTCCCTTTGTTAGTAAAATAATAATCAGCTGCTTCTTTAGACCTATTTCTCACTGTGTGATGGGGAATGATTTCTTGCAGAAGAGGTCCAAAAGAAGGGTAAAAGGATATGCTTGAAACAGTAGGCTCGTTACTAGAGCAACTTGCCATGGAGAACTGTCATGACTTCTAATGTCGCACTATAAGTATGTTCTTTTCTACATTCATCCAGTATAGCTTAGAATCATCATGATAACAGGTTCAATGTTTTTGCTTACGGGCACAGCAGGGTTGTAGTAATTACTAGACTCTCATTGTTGAGTATGTTTACTTGACAAAGAAACTACCGTTAGTGTGGGTATTTTGGTGTTCTCTATTAGTTGACATCATCTATCAACCATCAGCGAAGGAGAAGCTAATTGCCACTGCCGTCATTTTAATGCAGAAATGTGTCGATAACAACACATTTTGCCCTGATCAAAACACGTCATTTTTCAAATAGAACCAGAACTTATTACCAATGATTGAGCTTATATCGTTTTTCCGCTTGCTCCCTCGTGACCGAAAGACACATGTTCCGTCGCCAGGACTACTGCTACTAAATTGATGATCGACATTATTGATTAGGCTAATTATTGCATTTAATCTTTGAGGCAAGCCGCGTCCCAGATGGAAAAATGCTTGGCAACTCTGGACCTGTGGTTAATCGAGGTGGTGGGACATTGTAGGCATAGTCGACGTTGTGGCTGTGGATGACAATGATACTACTGTTGCTTATGAAGATGAAGATGGCTATGCAGCGGCTTTTGGACAGGGGCAGGAAGAACTATACAGCCATCCAATTATAGCACAATCGGATAAATGCTAACGCGCATAACATGATTACAGTAAGCGCGAAAAGACGACGATGCAATAGCAGGACCTGATAATCAATAAATTATTTTTAACTGTTGTTGTATCCAACATGATCAATAACACATACTCTTCAATCAGTCATTAACAATTGCTGTTATTTCCCTCATAACCTCACTTGTGCGGTCATTTCTTTATTCATATACATCTTGGTGAAACACCGATCAGCTATGCTCAGGAAGAAGTTGTCATTATTGGGATCACGTAATTCACATTAGCTACTATCTGAGGCATTTACTGTACCCGGATGTACCTTTTACTCACGCATCATACATTACTTAGTTCCTATATGATTGATTTATAACATCAATTCATCCGTTCAATGCACATGCTGCGGTAGTTGCCACGGATAAGCCATTTCTTATAAATAGTGAGAACTTCTGTTATCATAATAAACCAGTTTCAATTCCTTACGGTCTCGTTGACTTATTCTATCTCTTTTGGTTTATTGGATAATATTACAACTGTGCAAAGCCGTTCATCCAACATAAGGAGGTGCCATTGTCATTACAATACTGTATAATACGGTTCAAGAAGTTAAAGCCAATCCCCTCAATAATAATACAGTAGCATTAGACATGGAGATTCTATATGTGCATTGATTCAGATAAGATAGCGGCACGAAAAAGTGGGGTGAAAGAAGCACGTAAAAAAGGTAAAAAATAGAGATAGAAGAAAGAAAGCGAGGTTCTGTAATTATGATATCTGCTACTACTCCACAAGTGGTTGATGTTGGTCGAAACTACCAAGTTATTAACGCTAATACTGTTCTACCCAGCAGTACTGTGATGATTGAATATATTCGGCCATATGAATCCGATATCCCTCGGATCATACAGTACATAAAAATTTGATACCCCAAGACTAATTGTATATTACTGCACTCTTGTCATTCAAAACTAGCGTTTTTATATACTCGATGTAGCAAAACCACTAGTGAGATTAAAGAATATCTCAGAAATCTCAAAGTTCTTATTTTCTGTGCCAGTAATGCCCACTAGAAACTATTTTTACAAGGCCATCCTTCTTGGCCAACAACAGCCAAAATAACACGATTTGCGTCTACAAGCTACTGATTTTTGTGCTCATAACAAAAAATCGTCTTTCAACACTTTGTTGTGGGTATCTATCATTTGAATTTTCGTATGCTGTCGTTCTTCGTGTAGATCAGTTGGTATTTAAATTGTTCTTTCAAAGGAACGAAACAATGGGAATCTCAAAAAAGCTATATTGTAAGCTGCTTTTTGTGCTGATATTTTAGGGCTGTTGTAGAAGATGTTGGAGAGATGACGCGAAGCTATCAGCTTACCGCCATTCGTTTTAAGCCTTCAGACATGTCTCGATCGGTTTTATTGATTGGTCTAGGCTGTGTAGGTGCATCAGGCTTGCGTGTCCACCGGGTCGATGGATTGTGCAGCGAACAGAGTCAAAATAGTCAAGGCAGCGATACAATTCAGAAAAGAACCAGCTCTTTCCATTTGCGCGTTTCGTTATCTTTTTCTAGTCTCCCGCTACTGCACAAGTTAACCCTCCCTTTTTTTCAATCACGGGGAAAATATGTTTTTGGACTATAAAATAAGAATGTTCTCTGTATGGTATTCTTCGTACATAACATTAGGATGGTGCTGCCTGCCAAAACGTTTGGCAAAAAGCCGATTCCTAAGCATCTCATAGGAGTGGACATTACACATGTGAAGGCAATGATACATATAAAGGGCGGCTTAACTTCTGGCTCCACTATGAGTGGTTGAGTTTCGAAAGACGTGATAGTATTGAACGCTTAACTGAGTACTACGTCGAGTTCAGGCACGGCCCAAATAATTTGAGATTGAACAACAGTGAACGTTGCTGCTCAACTATCGAATTTGTCGTCATGGTCACGAAACTCATGTCATGGCAGCATACATGTCAAAGAAGGTATCGCGAAAAGAAACAAACTGCGATTCAAAGATTGTCAACGCACGGTCCTGTGTACAATGCATTGCGGCATAAAATGTTGTATCGGAGATCGTCGTCGGTGCTTTGTTCTTGGGGAGTCAGAACCAGACTTGGAAGATACAGGCAATTTTTTACGAATAAAGAAGAATGTAAGGCTCGTCGATACGTATATGTGGTAATGATAAGCTGGCGTGCTGTTGCTCGTGAATGCTGGTGTTGTGTTTGTTGTTACAATAAGCGGGGGTGTCAATCAAATGTTGAACGCATTCTTTTGCTCCAAGCGCTGCAGTGATGCAGCCTTGTGATTTGCACTGTGGTACTGATTATTTTTTATAGACAAAATATGAAAATATATGTACAAAAGAGACTTATTCAAGGTGGATTTATGTTTTTTTCTGTTTTTTGTTGGTGGTGGTAAAATAAAGCGACGGGGATATGTACAACTGTTTTGATGAACTTTGCTGAAAACTGTAGCCTGGTTCACTGCTCTTTTCTTGTGGCTCTTGATGCTTCTCGATTTGCTTTATGCTTTCAATAGCAATGGCCTATGATACCAAAAATTTAGTCACAAATAAATGGATAAGAATAATTACGATTAGCATGCGGTTTTATTTTATACACAGAACTGACCTTTGCTTTTAAAACAGTTTTCATCATATTGAATAGATCTGTAACAATCGAGGCAGCTTTGACTGGTATTTCATATTCATTCATATGAAGTAAGCGAGTTACATATCCAGCTGGTGAATCCATAATGGAAACCCTCAATCTTCTACCTATAGGTATATAAGCAGCCAATGTGAAAATTTGAAAAACGGATATAGTGCATCAAATAATGTATAACTTACTGTTTTCATTCAAAGCCACTATTTTTAGTTTTCGAGCAAGTGATTCGGCATTCTTTCCTTTAGTTAATGATTGACAAAACATGTCCTTCATTACTTTTGGTGTATGCAAATTGCATTCGACTAGCTCTTTTTTACTTTTGCCACCACAATCCTCCTTGTCAACTTCACCATTAACAACTTCAACACCATCATTCATAACCAGCAGATCAGGACGAACAGATCGATGCTGATCATCAATAGGTTTTGAGCCGCTGACTTCATGATCAGCATTAACACGAACAAATGTTGCCTTGGATGTTCGATCCCTATAGGTTACTACACAAAAAATTAGAAACAGTAATAATAATAAGTAATTTATTTTGCAAGATGAAAGAGAACCTCACTATCCTACAACACCAATATCATCAAAACATTTATCCAAATTGCTCCGAAATCCAATCACATAGTCCATTTCTGAACCATTGCTTGTGATTTCATTGATTTTGTGAAGTCAGTATAAATGAAGGTAGTCAAGGATGCTGCGTTGTATCCAGTCTTCATTGTAGCTTGTGCGAGGATTGTAAGGTCCCATGTATGCAACAGTTTCCCATAAAGCATCAATGATCTTTTCGTTTTTTTCTGCAGCATTCTCTTGGTTTTCGTCGTCGTCGTTGTCATCACCAATGATCCCAGCCACTGCTTCTTGGCATGCATCAAATATATGAGAGTTAACATAAATCTGATGATTACAAAAAATTCTTAATTTTTTTATCATCTATAATATTTATATAGTTAATATAAATAAATTTTATTATATAATTATAAGAAAAATAAAACAAATTGTTTTCTATTTCTGTTCCTCCTCCTCCTCCTCCTCAAAATAAATAACAATAACAATAATAACAATAAACCCTTAACAGGCTTTTTATGTTCTTATTTATGTATATTAAAAAACAATTAAAATCGTTGATTTTTATGTTTTTAATTATTATTTTTTAAATTTTATTTTAATCACATGATATTAATGATTACATAATCATTTATAATTATAATGTGAATATTTAAAATAAATAAAAAATTACAATTTTTGAAAGATTAAAAATATTATATATTTTTTACTTTCTGAAAAACATAATTTGTTTTACAAATAATTGTTTTTTAATATATATAAATAAGAACATAAAAATCCTGTTAAGGGTTTATTGTTATTATTGTTATTGTTATTTATTTTGAGGAGGAGGAACAGAAATAGAAAACAACTTGTTTTATTTTTCTTATAATCATATAATAAAATTTATTTATATTAACTATATAAATATTATAGATGATAAAAAAATTAAGAATTTTTTGTAATCATCAGATTTATGTTTAACTCTCTAGATGAATATTATAAGTATTCATCAATACTTCATGCTAATTTATATACAAAAGGTATTCCTTTTCTATAAGAGGTTTAATCAATAATTTATTTATTACAAAAAATTCTTAAACTTTTATCAATCACTAGATTATTAAGATTGTATATATCTTTTTATATTTATTTAAATATTAATTATGTCATAAATCTATTATGCCATAACACACTTCCACTTCTGCTATAATGTTCATTAGAAAGGTAAAGTAACACTTAACCCTTTCTAAATGAACAACAACAACAACAACAAACAACAACATTGACATGTTCTTGTTTTTTCCTAATGGTAGAAAATACTCAAAATTATTATTTTGATGTATTTTCAGAATATCAAAAATAAAAACTTTATTTTTTAGGTATTTAAAGAAAAGGATAAATACAAATATTTATCTCTTTTCTTAAAAAATAGTTTATTGATAGACATTACCCTGAAAGGGTTAAAAGCTTGTAGTAGCGAGCTAATTTCTATCTAATAAATCTATTTTTAGAAATAAAAATAATAAGGATAATAAAATTATCTCTTATTATTTTAATTTAAACTCAGAACATAAAATGTTCAAAAAAGAATATTCTATTCTTTTTGAGTTTAAATTTAAAAGTAGAAAAAACAAATTGTTTTTCTATTTTTTAAGAAAAGAGATAAATTTTTGTATTTATCCTTTTCTTTGAATATCTAAAAAATAAAGTTTTTATTTTTAATATTCTGAAAATACATCAAAATAATAATTTTGAGTATTTTCTACCATTAGAAAAAAACAAGAACATGTCAATGTTGTTGTTTGTTGTTGTTGTTGTTGTTTATTTAGAAAGGGTTAAGTGTTACTTTACCTTTCTAATGAACATTATAGCAGAAGTGGAAGTGTGTTATGGCATAATAGATTTATGACATAATTAATATTTAAATAAATATAAAAAGATATATACAATTTTAATAATCTAGTGATTAATAAAAGTTTAAGAATTTTTTATAATCACTAAATTATTGATTAAACCTCTATTGTGACTTGATTCAGGGAGGGCAGGAAGCAAGATATCACCGGAGCGATATAAATCCGTAATCTCATCTGAAGAAAAGATTCCATCCTAACAATCGTCAGCTGGATCTAAGATAAACGAATGCACGGCGCTACAAAAGTAACAGTAGAGTTAGCATAAAACTCAGACAATTCTGTAACCCTAAAAATACAGACTTACTGTTCATATTCGAAATCGAGACCACGCTGATACATGATATCTTCCATATAGCAGGCTGTTCACTACTTTATTAATTTTTTTATTTTTAATTTATTTTATATATTTAGTTATTAAGTTTTATTCTTAAATGATAGAAAATGATTAATATAATTAGGGGTGGTCAGATAAAATCTTTGATTTTTGATGACGTGGGTAGCTGGTCATTATGACGGTAGTCATAACCCTAGAATGATGGTAATCATTCCAAACACTTGTCTACAAGTGCCTTATAAACAGTGTTCATACACTTTTTCACCTTGAGTATTTTCTTTAGGTACCCATTTGTGACTGTTTTCCATGCTTTTAAATGCATCTTCGAATCCTTTCTTTGCTTCTTCAGTAAGCAGGCATGAATCGCTTTTTGAACTGTCTGAGGTGACATGAGTTCGTTTTGAGGCTGTTGATGATGCAGATGACGACGATGATGGACATAATGATGATGATGATGTTGTTTTTGTGATGGCTGCTGATAACGTTGAGCGTGCGGGCGCCTTCCCTTTTTGCTTGGTTGTTGTTATGGCGCAATTGTTATCATCGGCCTTCTGTAATGCATATGTTGTTAATGGATCAGATACACTTTTCTTTCTATAAACTATTGTTTGATATGGCTATGACTCACGTTGCAAAGTAGTGCTTGTAGGATCTCTGACCAATCAGGTTGCTTCTGTAAATTTTTCTTTTAGGAGTGATGTATTAGCCGTAAGATAATACATACATATCAGGGACGCGTTCTCTAGATACGTTTTACCAAGATTTTTTCTCTTCGAACAGCATCACAAAAGTCCTTTTTCCATATTTCAACAGGCGAGCTTCTACCTGTGTTTGCAATGAAGAAGTCTTTGTCGTGCAAATAGAAGCCTGCAAGACTTGGTTTTGCTGTTTCTTGGGAAAAGTACTCTCGAAAAGCTTTTCAAAAAGAGAAATGTATTAGAATTTCTGCATACATAATCACGACTTTATTTTTTCTATTACCTTTGGCCAGTAGAGGTTTGTCACTTGGGACTTTGTCACTTGACAAAGATTCTGGCATCTCGAAGAAAAGGTGAATATTGACAAGAGCTTCGCGTAGCAACCACCGGTTGCCATTGGCGAAATAGTAACTTGCTGCGGCGGTTTCAATTTCCGCCATCTCAAGTTGCGTCATCACCCTTCGTTACCGTTGCCCCAATTGCTCTTTCCTTACAGCATATTGTAATAACGCTGTGTGTCACTTGGAACTGTGAAGCATCCCCTTAGTGATTATACGCCCGCACAACCTCTTTGCAGTCTTAGTATTTAAACATCGGCTTCTTCTCCCTTTTCTCTTTGGCCATTTTTCAAACAAGGCTTTGGTTCAAACCACAATAAACAGAAGGGAATTGATATAGGCACGACAATTTATTTCCTTATATGTTCGGGGCATGACAAGCTCTAATAATAAATATGATATGTTACACAGAGCAGCATAATAGCTGACACTCTTGTGTTAATTATAGCAGATGGGTGGTGTCGTGCCCGTAAGAAGCACAGCGCGTATGTATTATGTAAGAAGACAATTCGATGACATATGTAGGTGGGATGTGTCGTGCCTGTAAGGAGGAAATTTTGAAGACGTATTAGTAAAAACTTGCCTTATTTGATTCTTCAGCACGTTTTTGTACAGGAGCGCCTCCACTATACTTAATATTTCATACATTCACAGCGCTACATAGAAAGGTTTTTCTCTTTGTATTTCTCTTTTATAATAATAAACCATAATATATATCTTCTCTAATTTTCCTCCACATAGATTTCCTTCGTCTCTCAATGGTTTTGATTTATACCGAATGCAGCTGTCAGCTTGATAACATACTTTTTCTTGACGTATAGTATAAACGTTTGCTGGGCAAATATTCATGAAACTTTCTCATATTCTATGTAGAAATAGTATAGAATATCCTATATCAAGTAATTTTACACTGTACTGCAGAATTCTTCGATTTATTAAAATCTGGCTGTGATCTATGAGCAAGTTTGAACAGAAGACTTATATATAAGCACAAGAAATCAATGCTTCTCAGGGCACGACGCGTCCCTCCTCACTGGGCTTGCAGGGGAATATCAAGGGGTAGAAAAAAGCTTGATATTATCTTGATATACAGCTTTATTATAAAATATCAAGATGTTTTCAAATACCTTGATATTCAGCTTTTCGAGTAAATATCAAGGTTTTTTTACACCTTGATACTTTTATGTGCATATAGTCCCCCAAGCTTATGATTTGATTACATCATACATGTAGATGTCTATAACGGTCTTACCATACATTGCATATGGACCAGGTGCCTTCTGTAGTAGGTTCGTAAAAAGAAGGAATACACATTGCATATTTTCGTTCTTTATATTACACATATAGTAAACGGACAAAGCATGCTATTGGTTTTTATATTCACGGTCTAATATATATATTATTATGGGTGTTCACAACCGTCTTTATTATTATATTTGTATAAAAAATCGAGTACAAGATTATGCTTTATAGAACATTAAAGAACGTCATCAAATGTAAGTCTACGTTATGTGATGATTTTAAAAGGAAGGCTGTAGTTGAAAAGAGCTAGTGCAAAGGACAGCGATCCTACTATGGAAAGATGCATGTTGAGTCAATTTATAAGTGAAAACAAAAACAGCGCAGAAGGAGATGTTCATAGACGATTTTGAAGATGACATACCTAAAAGATACATTGAAGATTGTTAGTGAAGAATCCAGAATGCATTATTCACAGGATGAAGGAGTTAAGACCGGCCGCGAAAGGAGAAGTTTGATATATACCAATAGTGCGGAGATAACGAAGCTCGTTATATGTCATAAGAAAAACGTACTAACAAAGATATACATACCTATGTGGCCTTGATCCTCACCGTCTATATGAGTCAACCATAATAGTAGCACTCCATTTCATCACGTTAGGAAACATTAGCAAAGCATGAATAGATTCGTAGTGTACATACGGCACGGTGAGAGGAATGGTACATTGTATTTAATCAGGGTTCTGGATGAATGGTATATATAGTTATAATAAAAAAAATAAGAAACTTACACTCTTCTAGCTAGTATATAAAATTTGGCAGCGACGGCAGCTTCAAAAGGCATAAAGTACGAACTTTGTTGTAGGAAATGGTATAGTGAAGGCGTGCACTAGTATTAACAATATAGGTCGTAGGAAATGTAAGGAAAGGATAAGAGCTAAGAGGATCACCTTCCAACAGGACCGTAAATTAAAATCGAAGAAGGAGGAGGAAGAGAAAGGGATTTCAGTGAACCAAAGAAAAAAAACTTTCAAAAAGTACTCATCACATGCATACTCACAAAATCCGATACAAACATTTGTAACAGATTATGCAAGTAGCACCTCAATTCCACCGGCTGATACTTCATCCATCTTTCTGTACACCAACTTTACCTACCACCTTACACCTGAGGTTATGAAGGCATGACGAAGCTGTATCCACTTGGCGTTCCCTTAGTACTGAATATGAAAGCGTTGTAGAAAGTAGTGGCCTGTGCAAAAGCCATGACCATAGTGAAAAGTAACAGGCCATGCAGAAAAAAAGGAAGTGTAAGAAATAATGCATGGAAGCAGTCTAAGTATATATGTAGAAAAGAGGATCAACTGAGACCATTGATTACTCCCTCAACACATTCTATATTGTGCAACTTTATTACCATACTTTTACTTTTATGAACCTCATCTTGATTGCAATCGTCAATTACAACAGTATGAAAGATAAACACATTCAATCAGCATCGTAAAACATGTGCTGCCTTGTAATACGCGATGAGAATGTTTGTATATATAAAATGCATCATAGCATCCTTTTTTAGATCCAATTGGTTTCAGTATGATATCAACTATGTATACAAGAGCGGCATTTTTGGCTACTCTGTATATGTTTGTAAGGCAGCACTATAGAAAGTACATATGATCTTTTGATGCAAGGGTTTGTAGGGGGATTATGAAGATGATGCAGAACAGTGGTAGTGCGAGACCTGTCATTTTTTAGATACATCGAATGGTGCATACTGGTGTATGTGAAAGAAAACTCATAAAAGACTTCTCTTTGTAGCCAAAGCATACACTCGGAGTGCTTCATCCGATGTAGTAGTTGAGTTACTAACATGAAGTTCTGTTCTTGCAGCTATTGCATATACTGGGAACTTTTTGTACCAATATAGTAAATTTACATACACAAACAGAATACTTCATGCATAACTACCGCATCCAATCTCTAAAAACCCCCAACTTCTGTGGAGGCCCACCTTGCCTCTTTATATACAAATATCAAGGTCTTTTAAAAGCCCTTGATATTGGACTTTTCGTGCGGTGCCTACATATGACATCGAATTGACTTCTTACAAAATACATATGTGCTGTGCTTCTTACGGGCACGACACCACCCATCTGCTATAATTAACACAAGAGTGTCAGCTATTATGCTGCTCTGTGTAACATATCATATTTATTATTAGAGCTTGTTGTGCCCCAAACATATAAGGAAATAACTTGTCGTACCTGTATCAATTCCCTTCTATTTATTGTGGTTTGAACCAAAGCCTTGTTTAAAAAATGGCCAAAGAGAGGGGACCAGCCATGGTTATGATGATTTTAATGGGATCTAGTAACCCTAGCTGGCTTATTAGCTTAGATATATCAGGATAGCCAAATTAATTTTTATTGAAATAATTCATGCACGAATGTCTTGGCATGCATACATTTAAATTTTTGAAAAAAATAAAAATTGAATTTTTTTTAATATAAAAATAAAACCTCAGAATATAAAGCAACATATATTTGTTATATTTTTTATCTTTATTCTTTCAACAATCGACATGAACCAACTCAACCTTCTTGCGTTCTTAGCCATTATAGCTGAATTTGTTCCTATTTTAGGAATTACATTGACGCTCTTAATCGAAAGAGCAAAACACCTTGCTGAAAACCATTAGCATATTGATTATGACCCTCTTGTCACACAACTGAGGTCAGAACTCGAAAAAGACCTTAAACAGGCTAAAGTAGATAAAAAAACTAAGGATGAAGCACGCAATAAAAGCATTGGAAGAATTCGAGCATATATGAGATTCCTTTAATCCTCAAATCCTCAATTTTCTGATGCAATGTTAAATGATAACGCTTCTAGTGCAGCTACCTCACAGGGTGAGAAAGAATTCCGCTTTCAAAACACTAAGGGCTTGTTCACATATATTTGTAAAAATTTCCATTTAACAAAAGAACAGATATTAGAATGGTTTACTAAACATGACCGTATTGGTTATAAAATTGAAAAGGCAATTGCATGTGATGAAATTGCACCTGAAACAGGTGAAAAACATGTGCATATATGGATACAATTAGATGAACGATTTGATACTAAAACTGCACGTAAGTTTTTCACTATTGATGGTATCACTCCAAATATTAAACCAGGTGGTAATCCACAAAAATCTATCAGTTACTGCATTAAAGGAAATAATTATATTGCTTATAATATGGGCCCAAACTACGAAATTAAAACTAGAAAAATGCATCAATAATTACTTAGCTATCAATTAATTAACAAGCAGCTTACTATGAGAAAGGCAACAGAAATATATCCAGAATTACTATGGAAATATGATACAGTAAAGTCTAATCTTAATAGCTATTTTCATGATGCTGACATGGAAAATACTCCTAGAAATGATTTGTATATGTGGTCTATATTTGGTATTGAAACTATGTTTAGCAGTAAAAACAAAATACCAATACTGGATGTTGGTCCATCAAATGTTGGAAAAACATATAACATTGATATGTTAGAACAAGGTGGACACAGGGCATATCTAATGAGTAAAGACAATGATTGGTCAGATAAGATGATGATTATGACTTTATGTATAATGAGGAAACTGGTTCTGATTTCAAACTAACATTTTTAAACCAAATGTTAGAAGGAACACGACTAAAACTTAATGGCAAATTTACTAAATCAATCATAAAAAAAAAGAATATGCCAATACTTTTAAATAGTAATTATATGCCCCATATGCTTTATAAAAATAAATCAGTATATGAGTTAGAGCCAACACTTAACCGTTTATATATAATTTATGTTGATAAGAATCGCAAAGGTCATATCATATGGAATCCATATACAATGAATGTTAAAGATTATGAAGATAAGTTCATGTATTACGAAAATATGGATATATACGAGGACTTATATAAAAATGAGTATGGAAATGAATAACAAGACCAGCATACGTTTATCCGATATGCAATTAATAGTGGCCAAGATGGTGTTAAAAAGTATAAACCTATGGATAAAACAGTAGAAGATTTTACAAGAATTGGCTGATTCAGATAAATATATGAAAACACAAGAGGAAAAATATAAAAATAATAATATACAAAATAACGATCAATATGAACCACCTCAACAAACAAACAGAGGATGGTCAACTGTAAAGGTACCACCATCAGCAGATTGTAGGCATTGGGAAGATGTGTTTAATGATATAAAATGTGATGATGTTATAAATGATACTATGGTGCATACTGACTTGAATCGTTAATATATTTGAAATACCGACCCAAAAAAAGAAAGTGTATCAGAGTTGTCCAAAGTGAATTTTTTGAGATTCTGACCAGCAAGATGTGTTTAATAGCATATTATAAGCATTTCTTACTCGTTACTTTATGAAAAAAGGTGTTTTAGAGAGCTCTGATAGCCATCAAAGTTTTGTCGGAATATGAAAATTTACTATGTAGACCCAAGAATTCGACAAGGTGGGAGGGGTAGATCAGTGAGGTGATGTAGGCTATTACAGCCTGTGTAACATTGTATTTGTCATGGTTACACAAACATGTTATCCTCATCATCATACTGCTTTTTACAAGGGTTGTGTTTCCCTCATTGATACTCGCTCATTGTGGTGAAACTACACTACTTTGAGTTTGATCCAAATAACTCAACCCATTCCATCTTCTTCGTAACCATTAAAATGCAGTAGAGAGAACACCACACACATGGATGAATCAAATATTACATAATTAGCACCATATTGATAATCTCTCAAACATGGATCACAATCGAGAATGACTCAGGACCAACTATTGTCAATACTTCGTTGCAATATGATATAATATCGATAATCTCTTAAACATGAATCAGAATCGAGAATCATAACTCAGGACCAACCATTGTCAGTACTTAGTTTCAATCTACATTATCTGAGTTGAGCGAAGTGTACCTGTCAAAGAGCGGATACTAATTCCAGCACAGACAAAAGTGAGACTTCACCAAACAAGGAACGCACTGATCGAGGCAAAGATCACTCTTTACAATCGGAAGACAACGTCCATTATCATGGCCGACAAACTCAACCTTCCCATCCTTCTTCATCTTTGAAACATCCGAAACCCGGCATGTCCGCGATCCATTTATCAGTTCATCCGAACGGAAGTTTTGATAGCATCTCCAACAGTATATAAAGGGTTGTGAATTCATTTAGTGAAATTATCTCATATTTGACTCTCACTGTATTTCATATTGTCTTTTAATAATTATCCTTCTCTTATTATCTATCACAACCCGCGTTTATCACACCCATGCCCCCTCCAAACAAGCGACAAAGACGCGCCAAAGAACAGCGGAACAATACCACTTACAAGCATTTTGGATCCATTTCACCGTTACTTGAGGATCGCACTGTGCAAATCCCGATTGTTGAAGATCAGGAACTTGACGATTTCGAGATACTTGCATCAATCGACGATGAACCTGATTCGACTGCTTCTATACCTGATTTTGGTATACGATCGAGTAATGAAGTGTGCTCACGTGGCCCATACTGGGGAAATGGAAGAACGACAAAGTACTACCGGCAGCAAATAGCAGCAAAGAAGGCAAATGGGTCTTACCGTATTACCGATTTCATGCGTAGCACTGCTGAAACAACCGACACAGAAGCGTCGCAAGAGACGACAAGTGCCAATGAAGAATGGATAGAGTCGCTGCTCGACTACAAGCCGATGATGACTATGGAAGAAGCATGCGAACGGCTGGAACCTCTCGTTGTTCCCCGAATGAACATTAAGAAAGAGGCGGAAAGGGGCTTGAATGACTTTGAGCTGAGAAAATACATTGCGGTCCATGCGTATTTCCGCGAACGCGTTGGAGGCAAAGGAGCAATAGCAGCATCCGAAATAGCAGCTAGGATTGCATGGATATGTCCATCCAAGTATTATCGACCCATGGTAATTCGATGTTTTTATGCCAAACAGTATCTCGAGACTGGCCGCATTTCACCACATCAGCAAGGCAAACACGTCAAGCGATTATCACTTCTAAGTGATGAAGACGTGGCTGAAGCAGCACAGCATTGGCTGAAAGAAACAAAACCACAGCATAGAGACTTGCCAGAATTGTTGAAGTTTCTGAACGAGATTGTCATTCCGACACTCCTTGGACTTCCAGGACAAATATCAGCTTCTGTCCTAAGCAATTACCTTCATGAATGGGGCTACAAGTATCGTACGAACAAAAAGGACGTTTACGTCGACGGTCACGAGCGCGAAGATGTGGTGAAATATCGTCAAACGTGGGCAGCACAGATGATTGAATATAAGCAATTCATGGAAACGTATCCTGAAGGGCAAGAGCATGTCATCCAAGAACCTCGGCTACCGGAAGGACAAAGGAAGATTGTCATGGTAACCCATGACGAATCAACCTTCTACTCAAACGATGGCAAAACTGATCTTTGGCTCCATGAAGGTGAAAATCCAATCAGAAAGAAGTCTCCAGGAGGATCAATCATGGTTAGCGAGTTTCAGTGCCCATGTCATGGAACCATGAGGATCAAAGGTTGGAAATCACGGAAGTTCTTTTTCGCAGGTGTGAACCGTGATGGCTACTGGACCTCAAAAGATATGCTGGAGCAGCTAAAAGAAGATGCCATTCCTCTCTTTGAGCGACTCCACCCTGACTGCCAGGCTTTGTTTGTATTCGACCAGTCCAGCAACCACAATGCCTACGGAGCAAGTGCAAAATTAGCAAGCAAATTTACCTTGAAGGACAAAGTGCTAAAGGGGATCGAAGAAAGAGTTATCTTACCTGGCAAGTACACCGATTTTAACGGCGAACAGAAGATACAGAACTTCTATATTTTGCAAAAAGAAGTAGTCAAGACAAAACGTGGTCCAAAAGAGGTCCGAACCTGGATTCAAAAAGGACTTAGGACTATACTGGAAGAGCGTGGTCTTGGTCGTTGGAGTGAATTCGAGGCAAAGAAACAACATTGGATAACCAATTGCAAAGCTCCTCCAAATGAGTACAATGACTGCTGCCCCTTCCATATGCTTCAAGCTCAACCTGACTTCGTTGCCCAAAAAACGATGTTGCACGAAGCTGTACTCAAGGCAGGCCATCTCTTTGCATTGTATCCGAAGTACCATTGTGAAACCAACTGGATCGAAAGGTACTGGGGCGCGTCGAAACGTATTGCAAGAAAAGAGTGTAATTACTCTTATTCTTCCTTAAAAAATAATCTCGATGGCTATCTTGATCGCACGTCTCCTCCTGATGATCCTCCTTTGGCAATACGTCGATACTACAACCGTTGCTGGCGTTATATCCAAGCATACAAGGATATGAAAGACGATCGTGAAGCTGCCAAGATCGTAGAGAAATTTACTTCTAGAAGTTACAAATCCCACCGCAGAATTGGAGCAAGTGATTAGTTTTTATTTTTACCTCTGTTATTTCTGACTTCCATAAATAAATGATTATAGCTATCGATCATGTAATTTCCTGACCAGTGCAAACATAGAGTATGATATATGAAGAAACATATCGGGTGTTTCGGGTGCAAATTTAGCCGCGGCGTTTCAAAAATTCTCAATTTTCGACAGCTCACGGTTTAAGTCAGTATGCACCATACTGATTGGGAAAACCCACCAGAAGATATAGAGAAACATAAATACATAGATGTAAGTACATCTGAATCAGAGAAAAGCAGTGACTGCAACATACCAAATAATATACCAAAACGTAAAAAGAAAAAAAGACACAATAAAAATAAACAGAGAAACAAGCAAATAGTAGAAGAAATACAGCCAAAAGAATATTTTAAAAAGCATAAGGATATAAAACAGGCTATAATAGATGATATAAATATAACAAAAGAAACTGATGTCAAAAATAAATCAACAGATACTAATATAAGTACAAGTATAACTAATGAATGCATAAAACATAAATATAATTGGGTAAGTAAACGAAAGGTTGATACGGTCAGTTTCAATATGAGATTTTTTAATAAGCAAATAAGTAAGAAATTAATTTAGAGCTGAATACCATGTGTGGCCATATATTCATGTAGCATTTCCTGGGAATTAAACTTATCAACTGTTAACCAACTATTATCCTTTACACTATATCCAACCCACTTAACCTCAAATATGTACTTATTATCAGTATACACATGTCCTACAATCTTCTCAATTTCATATGAATTACTATATTCTATATTTCTTTGTTCTCTTTGATTTTTTCTCTTGCGTTTAGATGTATTATTTTCAGTTTCGTCCTCACTATCTATAGCCATATCTATTGAATGATTAATGTTAAGCTGTAAAAATTTCTGCTGCATGTCAACCATTTCGTTATATTCAGTATTTACTTTTTGCTCATTTGAAAATACCAAGTCAAGTTTGTTTTTCTTACTTGGGAATTCAAAATCTTTTCCATACCATAATGTATGATGTGGTTGTACCTCTATATTATACTTATTTACAAATCGCCATATATTAGTAAGAATATAAGCAACACGAAACTGAATATTATAATATCTTATATCAGTTATTTGCAATGCTGCACGATTATTATTAAATCGTTCAAATTTAGAGCCTAACATAGAAAACTATGCTTCTATTGCTGAACGAAATGATCCAAACTTGTTATTAAAGTATGTCTCATTGATTGTTAACTTTTGTCCTGGTTCTTTTCTTATAGGATGTAAAAAATTACGATCATAAAAACTATATCTAGCATCTGTCGCATTATCTTTGAACTTTTGTATAAATAAGTTATATCCACCATCCATTCCTAAACAATCTGCCTCACTTATTTTTTTATATAGTTTCATATTAATAAACATAGTACCATCATTTCTGATAGCACATTTTTTAGATACTGAAACATGTGTAATTATTTCATTCATATCCTGTATAACTTGTGTACGTACAGCTGGCCCTTTTAATTTATATGAATATAATTGTGAATGTGACTCATTTGGTTTATAATACTTTATTTTACTATCATGTCCATCAATAAATAGTGTAACATTCTTAAAACCATCTAGATTGTTTATTATTGCTGATAGAATGCAAATATGTGGTGATGAGAACATACCATCTAGATCTTGTTTTACCTTTTTATTCAATTCATTATAGTTAGTAATCCAGAACCGCTTATATAAATCATAAAATGTTGCATATGGCATAACAGTATGCATATCCTTTCCTGATACACCTGATACCATATGATATAATAATGCAAGTCCTTTTTCAATCTCGCGGTATAGCCCTGGATATTTAATATTTCCATATAAAACAGTAAGAAAATAAAATTCAGGTATAAATCCAAATCTATTAAGTAGTACATCCTTTATATCATTTATTGTATTATTCTTCATATCTTTAATAGCTGTTTTATGATTAAATCTATGTTGCATTTCAGGCCAAGATTTATTAAGAAAAGTCCATTTATTATTAATTAAATTCTTAATTTCAATATCGAGTTGTTCAGTGTGTTGTGTTGTGTTCATTTTTATTTGTTGTTATGTGCTTTAAACAATCGCTCTTTTTTTTCTCATGGGAGGCTACCAATATAAATAAAAAAATTCAATTTTTATTATTTTTATTGTAAATCAATAATTAATTCGGCTACTGATGGTTATACTGACTATAGCAATTTTATTATCTATATTACAGCTAGTAGATTATAATTAGTTAGACAACTAATAGCAGGACGCCTATCCAAATTGCTCCGAAATCTAATCACATAGTCCATTTCTGAACCATTGCTTGTGATTTCATTGATTTTGTGAAGTCAGTATAAATGAAGGTAGTTAAGGATGCTGCGTTGTATCCAGTCTTCATTGTAGCTTGTACGAGGATTGTAAGGTCCCATGTATGCAACAGTTTCCCATAAAGCATCAATGATCTTTCCATTTTTTTCTACAGCATTCTCGTGGTTTTCGTCGTCGTCATTGTCATCACCAATGATCCCAGCCACTGCTTCTTGGTATGCATCAAATATATTGTGACTTGATTCAGGGAGGGTAGGAAGCGAGATATCACTGGAGCGATATAAATCTGTAATCTCATCTGAAGAAAAGATTTCATCCTAACAATCGTCAGCTGGATCTAAGATAAACGAATGCACGGCGCTACAAAAGTAACAGTAGAGTTAGCATAAAACTCAGACAATTCTGTAACCCTAAAAATACAGACTTACTGTTCATATTCGAAATCGAGACCACGCTGATACATGATATCTTCCATATAGCAGGCTGTTCACTACTTTATTAATTTTTTTATTTTTAATTTATTTTATATATTTAGTTATTAAGTTTTATTCTTAAATGATAGAAAATGATTAATATAATTAGGGGTGGTCAGATAAAATCTTTGATTTTTGATGACGTGGGTAGCTGGTCATTATGACGGTAGTCATAACCCTTGAATGATGGTAATCATTCCAAACACTTGTCTACAAGTGCCTTATAAACAGTGTTCATACACTTTTTCACCTTGAGTATTTTCTTTAGGTACCCATTTGTGACTGTTTTCCATGCTTTTAAATGCATCTTCGAATCCTTTCTTTGCTTCTTCAGTAAGCAGGCATGAATCGCTTTTTGAACTGTCTGAGGTGACATGAGTTCGTTTTGAGGCTGTTGATGATGCAGATGACGACGATGATGGACATAATGATGATGATGATGTCGTTTTTGTGATGGCTGCTGATAACGTTGAGCGTGCGGGCGCCTTCCCTTTTTGCTTGGTTGTTGTTATGGCGCAATTGTTATCATCGGCCTTCTGTAATGCATATGTTGTTAATGGATCAGATACACTTTTCTTTCTATAAACTATTGTTTGATATGGCTATTACTCACGTTGCAAAGTAGTGCTTGTAGGATCTCTGACCAATCAGGTTGCTTCTGTGAATTTTTCTTTTAGGAGTGATGTGTTAGCCATAAGATAATACATACATATCAGGGACGCGTTCTCTAGATAAGTTTTACCAAGATTTTTTCTCTTCGAACAGCATCACGAAAGTCCTTTTTCCATGTTTCAACAGGCGAGCTTCTACCTGTGTTTGCAATGAAGAAGTCTTTGTCGTGCAAATAGAAGCCTGCAAGACTTAGTTTTGCTGTTTCTTGGGAAAAGTACTCTCAAAAAGCTTTTCAAAAACAGAAATGTATTAGAATTTCTGCATACATAATCACGACTTTATTTTTTCTATTACCTTTGGCCAGTAGAGGTTTGTCACTTGGGACTTTGTCACTTGACGAAGATTCTGGCATCTCGAAGAAAAGGTGAATATTGACAAGAGCTTCGCGTAGCAACTACCAGTTGCCATTGGCGAAATAGTAACTTGCTGCGGCGGTTTCAATTTCCGCCATCTCGAGTTGCGTCATCACCCTTCGTTACCGTTGCCCCAATTGCTCTTTCCTTACAGCATATTGTAATAACGCTGTGTGTCACTTAGAACTGTGAAGCATCCCCTTAGTGATTATACGCCTGCACAACCTCTTTGCAGTCTTAGTATTTAAACATCGGCTTCTTCTCCCTTTTCTCTTTGGCCATTTTTCAAACAAGGCTTTGGTTCAAACCACAATAAACAGAAGGGAATTGATATAGGCACGACAATTTATTTCCTTATATGTTCGGGGCATGACAAGCTCTAATAATAAATATGATATGTTACACAGAGCAGCATAATAGCTGACACTCTTGTGTTAATTATAGCAGATGGGTGGTGTCGTGCCCGTAAGAAGCACAGTGCGTATATATTATGTAAGAAGACAATTCGATGACATATGTAGGTGGGATGTGTCGTGCCCATAAGGAGGAAATTTTAAAGACGTATTAGTAAAAACTTACCTTATTTGATTCTTCAGCACGTTTTTGTACAGGAGCGCCTCTACTATACTTAATATTTCACACATTCACAGCGCTACATAGAAAGGTTTTTCTCTTTGTATTTCTCTTTTATAATAATAAACCATAATATATATCTTCTCTAATTTTCCTCCACATAGATTTCCTTCGTCTCTCAATGGTTTTAATTTATACCGAATGCAGCTGTCAGCTTGATAACATACTTTTTCTTGACGTATAGTATAAACGTTTGCTGGGCAAATATTCATGAAACTTTCTCATATTCTATGTAGAAATAGTATGGAATATCCTATATCAAGTAATTTTACACTGTATTGCAGAATTCTTCGATTTATTAAAATCTGGCTGTGATCTATGAGCAAGTTTGAACAGAAGACTTATATATAAGCACAAGAAATCAATGCTTCTCATAGGCACGACGCATCCCTCCTACATATGTCATCGAATTGACTTCTTACAAAATACATATGTGCTGTGCTTCTTACGGGCATGACACCACCCATCTGCTATAATTAATATAAGAGTGTCAGCTATTATGCTGCTCTGTGTAACATATCATATTTATTATTAGAGCTTGTCGTGCCCCGAACATATAAGGAAATAACTTGTCGTGCCTGTATCAATTCCCTTCTATTTATTGTGGTTTGAACCAAAGCCTTGTTTAAAAATGGCCAAAGAGAGGAGACCAGCTATGGTTATGTTGATTTTAATGCGATCTAGTAACCCTAGCTGGCTTATTAGCTAAGATATATCAGGATAGCCAAATTAATTTTTATTGAAATAATTCATGCACGAATGTCTTGGCATGCATACATTTAAATTTTTGAAAAAAATAAAAATTGAATTTTTTTTTAATATAAAAATAAAACCACAGAATATAAAGCAACATATATTTGTTATATTTTTTATCTTTATTCTTTCAACAATCGACATGAACCAACTCAACCTTCTTGCGTTCTTAGCCATTATAGCTGAATTTGTTCCTATTTTAGGAATTACATTGACGCTCTTAATCGAAAGAGCAAAACACCTTGCTGAAAACCATTAGCATATTGATTATGACCCTCTTGTCACACAACTGAGGTCAGAACTCGAAAAAGACCTTAAACAGGCTAAAGTAGATAAAAAAACTAAGGATGAAGCACGCAATAAAAGCATTGGAAGAATTCGAGCATATATGAGATTCCTTTAATCCTCAAATCCTCAATTTTCTGATGTAATGTTAAATGATAACGCTTCTAGTGCAGCTACCTCACAGGGTGAGAAAGAATTCCGCTTTCAAAACACTAAGGGCTTGTTCACATATATTTGTAAAAATTTCCATTTAACAAAAGAACAGATATTAGAATGGTTTACTAAACATGACTGTATTGGTTATAAAATTGAAAAGGCAATTGCATGTGATGAAATTGCACCTGAAACAGGTGAAAAACATATGCATATATGGATACAATCAGATGAACGATTTGATACTAAAACTGCACGTAAGTTTTTCACTATTGATGGTATCACTCCAAGTATTAAACCAGGTGGTAATCCACAAAAATCTATCAGTTACTGCATTAAAGGAAATAATTATATTGCTTATAATATAGACCCAAACTACGAAATTAAAACTAGAAAAATGCATCAACAATTACTTAGCTATCAATTAATTAACAAGCAGCTTACTATGAGAAAGGCAATAGAAATATATCCAGAATTACTATGGAAATATGATACAGTAAAGTCTAATCTTAATAGCTATTTTCATGATGCTGACATGGAAAATACTCCTAGAAATGATTTGTATATGTGGTCTATATTTGGTATTGAAACTATGTTTAGCAGTAAAAACAAAATACCACAATACTGGATTGTTGGTCCATCAAATGTTGGAAAAACATATAACATTGATATGTTAGAACAAGGTGGACACAGGGCATATCTAATGAGTAAAGACAATGATTGGTCAGATTATAAAGATGATGATTATGACTTTATGTATAATGAGGAAACTGGTTCTGATTTCAAACTAACATTTTTAAACCAAATGTTAGAAGGAACACGACTAAAACTTAATGGCAAATTTACCAAATCAATTACAAAAAAAAAAGAATATGCCAATACTATTAAATAGTAATTATATGCCCCATATGCTTTATAAAAATAAATTAGTATATGAGTTAGAGCCAACACTTAACCGTTTATATATAATTTATATTGATAAGAATCGCAAAGGTCATATCATATGGAATCCATATACAATGAATGTTAAAGATTATGAAGATAAGTTCATGTATTATGAAAATATGGATATATACGAGGACTTATATAAAAATGAGTATGGAAATGAATACCAAGACCAGCATACGTTTATCCGATATGCAATTAATAGTGGCCAAGATGGTGTTAAAAAGTATAAACCTATGGATAAAACAGTAGAGGAATAAACATTAACACGATGTTAATAAATTTTCTTTAAATTTTTTCTTAACTGACTTTTTTTTTTACTCTCGGAGTTTGAAATCGTGCATACTGTTAAATTTTATTTAAAAAAAAAACTGAATTTTTTTTAATATAAAAATAAATACCTCCAATATTACTTAGTATAAAAAATTCAAATGGTTATATTAAATACTGAACTTCTTATTAATAAGAATAGTATGATTTGTTCTATTAAAGATTTAATGGAGCAAGTTATGCATAATTATTTTGAAGATGAAATGTTAGTTAAAGATATTGAAAGTAAGAAGATGATTATAAAAAAAAATTAATGAAGAAATTAATAAAGTTAAAGATAATTATTTTTGGTATATTAATACAAGCGATAATGTGTGCACTTACATACATAAAAGAGGTAAGAAAAATGGCCATATGTGTCACAGAAAAATTAATACTAATCTTAATGGAGATAAACCTAAACCTGATTACCTTTGTACTATACATAGTAAACTTCATGTTCCAAAGAAAAAAAATAAAAAATCTACAAAAAAAATGGAAAATCCTAATTTACCATGCATAATTGTTAATGATGGTGATTTTATACATAAAACTAATAACAAAAGAATAAAAAAAAGAAAATCTAGAAAAATATATATATGCAACAGTGGAAGTTTTAACCTAGCAAATGTACTTAAAAGATTATTACAATAATAGGAACCGACGTTATCCACTATACACACTCAAATAATATATCTTACATAAAATAAAATAACTATGATATTTTATTAGGAAGGGTAGAGTATCGAGTTATCTAAGTTAATTTATTAACTTCCATATAGTTATTTAACATATCGGTTTCATTAAAATCTTTCATTGATATCCAGCTATTTTGGGATTCATTATAACCTTTCCATTTAATTAGGAATATATAGGAGTCATTTTCAAATTTATGATTTATTATGGATTCTATTTCATAAGAAATATTAGAAGTTGAATTATTTCTAATTTTATTTATATCTATTAATGTTCCTTTGCCTTTACCTTTTCTTTTTCTTTTTTTCTCATTGAACTTAGGTACATCTTCTTCGCTGGAAACATCTTTATCATTTTCATCGATGTATTCATTATCAATAATCATATCAGTATTATCTATACTTAAATTATTTAAAAACTGTTCCTATAATTTAACCATTTCATCTAATTTATTTTTTGCCTCAGATGTATTGCTAATAACTAAATCTATTAATTTAGCTTCGTATGGAAATTCAAAATTATCTGATTCCCACAATTTATGATGTACTTGTATATTAATATTAAACTTTTCACTAAATATTTTTATATTTTTCAATAAACAAGCAACACAAAATTGAAGATTATAAAACTTTATGTTGTCCATCTTAACAATAGATTTATTATTATTAAATCTATAAAATTTATTACCTATTGCAGCAAATTAGTCTTCTATTTTTGAACGGAAGCTACCAAAAACATCATTATAATGCCTTTCTTCTGCTTTTAAATCTACATTCTTTTCTTTGCATATAGGATAAACAAAATTATTTAAAGATAAATCATATCCTTTTTCCGTACCAAGTTCTATAAGCTGATTAACAAATAAAGTATAACCACCATCTGTTGCTAATACATCTTGTTTAGATATTTTTTTATATAATTTCATGTTCAAAAACATACTTCCTTCAGAACTATCAGAACAATAATCGCTTTTGGAAGTATATAAAATCATATCGTTAATATCACTAACAATTTGTGTATGAACTCCATTTTTTTTAAATTTATATGACCATAATCTTTCATGTTTTATATTAGTATTAACATAGTTAATTCTTGAATCATAACCATCTATTATAAAAGTTATGTGTTTAAAAAGTGGCGGATTATATTTATAAGAAGATAAAATTCTTAAAGTTAAAGAAGAAAACATATTCTCCATAGAATCATTAACAATTTTATTTAACCTTTTATAGTTATTTTCATCCATCCAAAACTTTTTATAGTATTTGTGAAATGATGTTTGCGGGATAAACTTATTAATTTCAATACCAGAAACACTAGAAACTAAATGATATAATAAAAATAAACCTTTTTCAACTTCAAAATAAGGGCCAGGATATTCACAGCTAGTATATAAAACAACCTAAAAGAAAAAAACAGCTATATAACCAAGTTTATCTACTAAAATCTTTTTAATATCATCAATACCTTTAATATGTTTTAATTCTGTACGATGCTTGTAATTATAATTAACAATTGGCCAGTTATATTCCAAAAGTTCCTACTTATTAACAATAATTTTGTTAACTTCATTATTAATCTTTTCATCTATTTGTTGGTTATCTATTGTAATATATTTTTATATTTAATTAAAATTCAATTTTTTTTATATTCAATTTTAAAAATATAATAATTTTGTAAACATGAGGAATTTTTGTGAGTCTTAAATATTTTGTTGACCTTAGTTTAGATGAAAAACTTCAACTAATAAACATCCTCCGTAGAAGATTTTACAAGAATTGGCTGATTCAGATAAATATATGAAAACACAAGAGGAAAAATATAATAATAATAATATACAAAATAACAATCAATATGAACCACCTCAACAAACAAACAGAGGATGGTCAACTGTAAAGGTACCACCATCAGCAGATTATAGGCATTGGGAAAATGTGTTTAATGATATAAAATGTGATGATGTTATAAATGATACTACTGATTGGGAAAACCTACCAGAAGATATAGAGAAATATAAATACATAGATGTAAGTGCACCTGAATCAGAGAAAAGCAGTGACTGCAACATACCAAATAATATACCAAAACGTAAAAAGAAAAAAAGATACAATAGAAATAAACGGAGAAACAAGCAAATAGTAGAAGAAATATAGCCAAAAGAATATTTTAAAAAGCATAAGGATATAAAACAGGCTATAATAGATGATATAAATATAACAAAAGAAACTGATGTCAAAAATAAATCAACAGATACTAATATAAGTACAAGTATAACTAATGAATGCATAAAACATAAATATAATTGGGTAAGTAAACGAAAGGTTGATACGGTCAGTTTCAATATGAGATTTTTTAATAAGCAAATAAGTAAGAAATTAATTTAGAGCTGAATACCATGTGTGGCCATATATTCATGTAGCATTTCCTGGGAATTAAACTTATCAACTGTTAACCAACTATTATCCTTTACACTATATCCAACCCACTTAACCTCAAATATGTACTTATTATCAGTATACACATGTCCTACAATCTTCTCAATTTCATATGAATTACTATATTCTATATTTCTCTGTTCTCTTTGATTTTTTCTCTTGCGTTTAGATGTATTATTTTCAGTTTCGTCCTCACTATCTATAGCCATATCTATTGATTGATTAATGTTAAGCTGTAGAACTTTCTGCTGCATGTCAACCATTTCGTTATATTCAGTATTTACTTTTTGCTCATTTGAAAATACTAAGTCAAGTTTGTTTTTCTTACTTGGGAATTCAAAATCTTTTCCATACCATAATGTATGATGTGGTTGTACCTCTATATTATACTTATTTACAAATCGCCATATATTAGTAAGAATATAAGCAACACGAAACTGAATATTATAATATCTTATATCAGTTATTTGCAATGCTGCACGATTATTATTAAATCGTTCAAATTTAGAGCCTAACATAGAAAACTGTGCTTCTATTGCTGAACGAAATGATCCAAACTTGTTATTAAAGTATGTCTCATTGATTGTTAACTTTTGTCCTGGTTCTTTTCTTATGGGATGTAAAAAATTACGATCATAAAAACTATATCTAGCATCTGTCGCATTATCTTTGAACTTTTGTATAAATAAGTTATATCCACCATCCATTCCTAAACAATCTGCCTCACTTATTTTTTTATATAGTTTCATATTAATAAACATAGTACCATCATTTCTGATAGCACATTTTTCAGATACTGAAACATGTGTAATTATTTCATTCATATCCTGTATAACTTATGTACGTACAGCTGGCCCTTTTAATTTATATGAATATAATTGTGAATGTGACTCATTTGGTTTATAATACTTTATTTTACTATCATGTCCATCAATAAATAGTGTAACATTCTTAAAACCATCTAGATTGTTTATTATTGCTGATAGAATGCAAATATGTGGTGATGAGAACATACCATCTAGATCTTATTTTACCTTTTTATTCAATTCATTATAGTTAGTAATCCAGAACCGCTTATATAAATCATAAAATGTTGCATATGGCATAACAGTATGCATATCCTTTCCTGATACACCTGATACCATATGATATAATAATGCAAGTCCTTTTTCAATCTCGCGGTATAGCCCTGGATATTTAATATTTCCATATAAAACAGTAAGAAAATAAAATTCAGGTATAAATCCAAATCTATTAAGTAGTACATCCTTTATATCATTTATTGTATTATTCTTCATATCTTTAATAGCTGTTTTATGATTAAATCTATGTTGCATTTCAGGCCAAGATTTATTAAGAAAAGTCCATTTATTATTAATTAAATTCTTAATTTCAATATCGAGTTGTTCAGTGTGTTGTGTTGTGTTCATTTTTATTTGTTGTTATGTGCTTTAAACAATCGCTCTTTTTTTTCTCATGGGAGGCTACCAATATAAATAAAAAAATTCAATTTTTATTATTTTTATTGTAAATCAATAATTGATTCGGCTACTGATGGTTATACTGACTATAGCAATTTTATTATCTATATTACAGCTAGTAGATTATAATTAGTTAGACAACTAATAGCAGGACGCCTATCCAAATTGCTCCGAAATCTAATCACATAGTCCATTTCTGAACCATTGCTTGTGATTTCATTGATTTTGTGAAGTCAGTATAAATGAAGGTAGTCAAGGATGCTGCATTGTATCCAGTCTTCATTGTAGCTTGTACGAGGATTGTAAGGTCCCATGTATGCAACAGTTTCCCATAAAGCATCAATGATCTTTCCGTTTTTTTCTACAGCATTCTTGTGGTTTTCGTCGTCGTCGTTGTCATCACCAATGATCCCAGCCACTGCTTCTTGGCATGCATCAAATATATTGTGACTTGATTCAGGGAGGGCAGGAAGCGAGATATCACCGGAGCGATATAAATCCGTAATCTCATCTGAAGAAAAGATTCCATCCTAATAATCGTCGGCTGGATCTAAGATAAACGAATGCACGGCGCTACAAAAGTAACAGTAGAGTTAGCATAAAACTCAGACAATTCTGTAACCCTAAAAATACAGACTTACTGTTCATATTTGAAATCGAGACCACGCTGATACATGATATCTTCCACATAGCAGGCTGTTCACTACTTTATTAATTTTTTTATTTTTAATTTATTTTATATATTTAGTTATTAAGTTTTATTTTTAAATGATAAAAAATGATCAATATAATTAGGGGTGGTCAGATAAAATCTTTGATTTTTGATGATGTGGGTAGCTGGTCATTATAGCAGTAGTCATAACCCTAGAATGATGGTAATCATATTAAACACTTGTCTACCTCATAAACAGTGTTCTTGTAGAGAATTTTGTAACAAAATTTGATACATTCTATCCTACACTAAAGGAACTTTAGGTCCTTTGTTCTATAGAGAATTTTTTTTAAAAATTTTGATACTTTTTTTACATAGTTATTAAAATTGAATTTTAATTTAATGTAAAAAATAAGATGAAAAAAGAAAATGAAAAATATTATGCTGTTGTTTTATCTATTGATTTTAAAAAAAGAGATTGTTTGGGAAAAGGTATGGAATATATAAAAAAAAATATTTTAAAATAATCTAAAAAGTTAAAAATTAAAGATATATTGTATGATGGACCATATTATGATGAAACTATAAAAACAAAAAGATCTCATATTAATATGACATTAAAAAGTAATAAAAAAGAAGAAGAATTATTAGAGAAGAATTATCAGGATGGGTATCAAGAAAAGGTTATATTTATATAAAAGAAGTTAAAGATTTAGTTAAATGGAGTAATTATTGTGGAAAAAATAAATATGATGAAATAGTTAAACAGTTTTTAGAAATAGACTAAATGTATAAATTGATTTCTAGAAGCAGGCTGTTCAATACTTTATTAATTTTTACATTTTTAATTTATTTTATATATTTAGTTATTAAGTTTTATTCTTAAATGATAGAAAATGATTAATATAATTAGGGGTGGTCAGATAAAATCTTTGATTTTTGATGACGTGGGTAGCTGGTCATTATGACGGTAGTCATAACCCTAGAATGATGGTAATCATTCCAAACACTTGTCTACAAGTGCCTCATAAACAGTGTTCATACACTTTTTCACCTTGAGTATTTTCTTTAGGTACCCATTTGTGACTGTTTTCCATGCTTTTAAATGCATCTTCGAATCCTTTCTTTGCTTCTTCAGTAAGCAGGCATGAATCGCTTTTTGAACTGTCTGAGGTGACATGAGTTCGTTTTGAGGCTGTTGATGATGCAGATGACGACGATGATGGACATAATGATGATGATGATGTTGTTTTTGTGATGGCTGCTGATAACGTTGAGCGTGCGGGCGCCTTCCCTTTTTGCTTGGTTGTTGTTATGGCGCAATTGTTATCATCGGCCTTCTGTAATGCATATGTTGTTAATGGATCAGATACACTTTTCTTTCTATAAACTATTGTTTGATATGGCTATGACTCACGTTGCAAAGTAGTGCTTGTAGGATCTCTGACCAATCAGGTTGCTTCTGTAAATTTTTCTTTTAGGAGTGATGTATTAGCCGTAAGATAATACATACATATCAGGGACGCGTTCTCTAGATAAGTTTTACCAAGATTTTTTCTCTTCGAACAGCATCACAAAAGTCCTTTTTCCATATTTCAACAGGCGAGCTTCTACCTGTGTTTGCAATGAAGAAGTCTTTGTCGTGCAAATAGAAGCCTGCAAGACTTGGTTTTGCTGTTTCTTGGGAAAAGTACTCTCGAAAAGCTTTTCAAAAAGAGAAATGTATTAGAATTTCTGCATATATAATCACGACTTTATTTTTTCTATTACCTTTGGCCAGTAGAGGTTTGTCACTTGGGACTTTGTCACTTGACAAAGATTCTGGCATCTCGAAGAAAAGGTGAATATTGACAAGAGCTTCGCGTAGCAACCACCGGTTGCCATTGGCGAAATAGTAACTTGCTGCGGCGGTTTCAATTTCCGCCATCTCAAGTTGCGTCATCACCCTTCGTTACCGTTGCCCCAATTGCTCTTTCCTTACAGCATATTGTAATAACGCTGTGTGTCACTTGGAACTGTGAAGCATCCCCTTAGTGATTATACGCCTGCACAACCTCTTTGCAGTCTTAGTATTTAAACATCGGCTTCTTCTCCCTTTTCTCTTTGGCCATTTCTCAAACAAGGCTTTGGTTCAAACCACAATAAACAGAAGGGAATTGATATAGGCACGACAATTTATTTCCTTATATGTTCGGGGCATGACAAGCTCTAATAATAAATATGATATGTTACACAGAGCAGCATAATAGCTGACACTCTTGTGTTAATTATAGCAGATGGGTGGTGTCGTGCCCGTAAGAAGCACAGCGCGTATGTATTATGTAAGAAGACAATTCGATGACATATGTAGGTGGGATGTGTCGTGCCTATAAGGAGGAAATTTTGAAGACGTATTAGTAAAAACTTGCCTTGTTTGATTCTTCAGCACGTTTTTGTACAGGAGCGCCTCCACTATACTTAATATTTCATACATTCACAGCGCTACATAGAAAGGTTTTTCTCTTTGTATTTCTCTTTTATAATAATAAACCATAATATATATCTTCTCTAATTTTCCTCCACATAGATTTCCTTCGTCTCTCAATGGTTTTGATTTATACCGAATGCAGCTGTCAGCTTGATAACATACTTTTTCTTGACGTATAGTATAAACGTTTGCTGGGCAAATATTCATGAAACTTTCTCATATTCTATGTAGAAATAGTATAGAATATCCTATATCAAGTAATTTTACACTGTACTGCAGAATTCTTCGATTTATTAAAATCTGGCTGTGATCTATGAGCAAGTTTGAACAGAAGACTTATATATAAGCACAAGAAATCAATGCTTCTCAAGGGCACGACGCGTCCCTCCTCACTGGGCTTGCAGGGGAATATCAAGGGGTAGAAAAAAGCTTGATATTATCTTGATATACAGCTTTATTATAAAATATCAAGATGTTTTCAAATACCTTGATATTCAGCTTTTCGAGTAAATATCAAGGTTTTTTTACACCTTGATATTTTTATGTGCATATAGTCCCCCAAGCTTATGATTTGATTACATCATGCATGTAGATATCTATAACGGTCTTACCATACATTGCATATGGACCAGGTGCCTTCTGTAGTAGGTTCGTAAAAAGAAGGAATACACATTGCATATTTTCGTTCTTTATATTACACATATAGTAAACGGACAAAGCATGCTATTGGTTTTTATATTCACGGTCTAATTATGGGTGTTCACAACCGTCTTTATTATTATATTTGTATAAAAAATCGAGTACAAGATTATGCTTTATAGAACATTAAAGAACGTCATCAAATGTAAGTCTACGTTATGTGATGATTTTAAAAGGAAGGCTGTAGTTGAAAAGAGCTAGTGCAAAGGACAGCGATCCTACTATGGAAAGATGCATGTTGAGTCAATTTATAAGTGAAAACAAAAACAGCGCAGAAGGAGATGTTTATAGACGATTTTGAAGATGACATACCTAAAAGATACATTGAAGATTGTTAGTGAAGAATCCAGAATGCATTATTCACAGGATGAAGGAGTTAAGACCGGCCGCGAAAGGAGAAGTTTGATATATACCAATAGTGCGGAGATAACGAAGCTCGTTATATGTCATAAGAAAAAAGTACTAACAAAGATATACATACCTATGTGGCCTTGATCCTCACCGTCTATATGAGTCAACCATAATAGTAGCACTCCATTTCATCACGTTAGGAAACATTAGCAAAGCATGAATAGATTCGTAGTGTACATACGGCACGGTGAGAGGAATGGTACATTGTATTTAATCAGGGTTCTGGATGAATGGTATATATAGTTATAATAAAAAAAAAGAGAAACTTACACTCTTCTAGCTAGTATATAAAATTTGGCAGCGACGGCAGCTTCAAAAGGCATAAAGTACGAACTTTGTTGTAGGAAATGGTATAGTGAAGGCGTGCACTAGTATTAACAATATAGGTCGTAGGAAATGTAAGGAAAGGATAAGAGCTAAGAGGATCACCTTCCAACAGGACCGTAAATTAAAATCGAAGAAGGAGGAGGAAGAGAAAGGGATTTCAGTGAACCAAAGAAAAAAAACTTTCAAAAGTACTCATCACATGCATACTCACAAAATCCGATACAAACATTTGTAACAGATTATGCAAGTAGCACTCAATTCCACCGACTGATACTTCATCCATCTTTCTGTACACCAACTTTACCTACCACCTTACACCTGAGGTTATGAAGGCATGACGAAGCTGTATCCACTTGGCGTTCCCTTAGTACTGAATATTAAAGCGTTGTAGAAAGTAGTGGCCTGTGCAAAAGCCATGACCATAGTGAAAAGTAACAGGCCATGCAGAAAAAAAGGAAGTGTAAGAAATAATGCATGGAAGCAGTCTAAGTATATATAGAAAAGAGGATCAACTGAGACCATTGATTACTCCCTCAACGCATTCTATATTGTGCAACTTTATTACCATACTTTTACTTTTATGAACCTCATCTTGATTGCAATCGTCAATTACAACAGTATGAAAGATAAACACATTCAATCAGCATCGTAAAACATGTGCTGCCTTGTAATACGCGATGAGAATGTTTGTATATATAAAATGCATCATACATCCTTTTTAGATCCAATTGGTTTCAGCATGATATCAATTATGTATACAAGAGCGGCATTTTTGGCTACTCTGTATATGTTTGTAAGACAGCACTATAGAAAGTACATATGATCTTTTGATGCAAGGGTTTGTAGGGGATTATGAAGATGATGCAGAACAGTGGTAGTGCGAGACCTGTCATTTTTTAGATAATCGAATGGTGCATACTGGTGTATGTGAAAGAAAACTCATAAAAGACTTCTCTTGTAGCCAAAGCATACACTCGGAGTGCTTCATCGATGTAGTAGTTGAGTAACTAACATGAGGTTCTGTTCTTGCAGCTATTGCATATACTGGGAACTTTTTGTACCAATATAGTAAATTTACATACACAAACAGAATACTTCATGCATAACTACCGCATCCAATCTCCAAAAACCCCCACCTTCTGTGGAGGCCCACCTTGCCTCTTTATATACAAATATCAAGGTCTTTTAAAAGCCCTTGATATTGGACTTTTCGCGCGGTGCTAGTCATCGACGCGAAGTCGGGCACAAAGGGACAAAATTGCTAGGGCACTGTATATCATGTCTACCAAGAAGGTTGGCGGGGTATCTGTCCACGGTAGCCCGTCGATCCTCATCAACAAGACGGGCACCTAAAGCACTCTGAACAACGTAGGCACCTGCTCATGTGGACTTGTTCAATTGTTCTAGATTTATTGTAGAGCAATACTGTCTGTATTGACTAGAAGAGGCTCTACTGTCAACCATCACACATAGTGCACTCAGTCGTCCAAACTTACTCCGCTCCTCCCCATACAGTATTGTATTTACTCTTTCATTTATAAGCACCGCAAGGAAGCAACAAGGATGTAATGAAAAGCGCACCGTCATTATTCTTCTAATAAATTACATGAGTTTTAAACTACAGCAGTACCATATAAAAGCGTATGCACATTATATAATTTAATGTTTTTAGCGGTAGAAATACATATATCAGCTACCATATAATCTAGCACTTTCACGGTGGTAAGCTGTTATTTTCTCTCTTTAATACTCATGTACATAACCACTAAAATAGTATCAGTAGCACTATTATGTCAAATATCATGTAATGAGTACCGCTATCATATCATAAAATTTCCAAGTATCATAGTCGATGGTGCAAAAAAAAAGAATAAAGGACGGTACTCGTATGTCATCGTATGGTGCCATGCCTGACAACTAACGGATCTGAGGATACCTGGTGATTTTGTCTTTCAGGATGAACAAACGGTTATTTCAGGCATTCGCTATGCCATAGATGCGTGATTCAACAAGGATGTTGATCCGCGAGACTTGGTAACATCTTCACATATGTACTGAGGCTCAAGAAATGATGGTCGTATTTGCAGACAAGTAAAAGATCATGCCAATCATATTCAAGTTTTCCAAAATTTAATAAAGATGTCAATATTATAATGACGATGGTAGATAGAGTAGTAATGCTTTCAATTTAAATTACATGCGAGATAGCTAGTATTTTAATATACAGTAAAGGATGACATTCGCACTATGTATGGTCTGAACAAAGGAACGGTCCAAGTTCTGAATTGGCATATATCGTGTCGTCTTTATTGACAAGCACATCACTGCAGTGTTCCTCCAGCACTTGACCTGGTTTAAGTCATCCTATCTCGATTTGTTGATAACCTTGCCCTCGATAGTACCACCGTACTAATACCAAAGATGACATCATCATCCTAGCTTTTTTAGAGGGAAAAATTTAAAAGTTTTAATAGCTTGTACACACTTTGAATAAACCAACCACATACAGTATGTAACGTTGAAATATCTAAAGTTAATTATACCTTACCGAGGAGCAAATCATGGACTGGTTGACCATAGCGGCCCGATCGATTTGTAAGCATTGTGTTGAACGGGAACCGAGTCTAATATATGGATACGAAAATGCGTCATTGATATGAAATAGATTCTCATTGACCGATAGCAGAGTAAAACAGAATGTTATACACTACCTTGTAAACATTGACCAGGCGAGATCCAATGCAGAGTAAGCATGTTTATACCAAACCCAACGATGGCCTGCAGGAGGTCGCCAGCAAGCCAAGTGACGTGAACCGGGTCAATGAAGCATGGAAGTAGAGAACTACTACAATCACACACGTGCCATATAATGACGGGTGAGTGCAAGCGACATAAACGAATTCCACGTCAGTTCAGCAAGGATAGCCACAGGGCAAACTGTGCACTGGTTGACCATAGCAGCTCGATCGATTGTAAGCGTGGTGTTGAAGATAATTTAGGTTTGCTAAAGGATCTAGAGAATAAGCAAATTGTCAAAACAGTCAGCTGGTCAAAACAGTCACCTTCTTCACCTTCACACTTGTTATCATGGACACCAACAGCCAAAACTACAAACACTATTTTGCCCGAATACCAGTCAAAGACTGGTTGTTTCGTAAAGCATATTCCGTATATGAACAAGACCTCGGTGGCAGCGTTGACATTTGTGGTGTGATAAAAAAGGATTTGAATGATGACGATTTAAGTCGAAAAGAGGAGCGAAGGGCAAGATACGCGAAATCTTGGAGGATCTCAAGGTCTGCATGAACCACTATATATAAAGAATTGCTCTAGACAAAAACAATACCTAACGCGATTCCTTTATCTCTATAGTTTTTTGAGAAGTATGTTGGAAAGTCAAGAGCGGCATCACCTTCCTCAGCAGGTCCGTCCACCGTAATAAATGTTACAGGCGATAACAATGACACATATAACTCTTGCTCGAATATCACCAAAAACGTGTTTGCTTTGGGAGTAAGTAAAGGCATTGGCTATTCACAAATACCACAGACAATATGTTTAGGATAAACGAAGATTGGATATCGAAGTAAGTGGTGAGTACATAATTGAATCGATAAAATCAGAAATTCAAAACTTATGATTACATTTAAATTTATATACATATAGTAGATGAACAGATTGAGTTGGCCAATGTTAAGCGAGGAAAACACTCCTACACGTTCTTACCTGGAAGCATGAATCTACAAGATCACAACAGCAGCCCGAGAGTCAACAATAGTGACCGCTCAATATTTAATAGTGATAATGAAAAAAATGAGATAGCGGGTATATCTGTAGCAATAAAATTTTTATAACCTATAATTTTTTTTAAAATTTATAAAGTTTTAAGTATTTCGGAGTTTCAAATCGTGCATATAATTAATCTTTACATATAAAAAAAATTGAATTTTTCTTAATATAAAAATAATAACTATCCAATCTATAAGTAAAAACTAAAATGGTCTTATTAAATTCTGAGATACTTATAGGTACAGATAACCTAACTAAAGAAAATAAAAAAAAATGATGGAAAAAAAATAAAAGAAAAAATGTAAGATGTTGAAAGTAATCACTTTTGGTATTTGAATAGTAGTAATAATGTATATATATATGTACATAAACGTGGAGAGAAAAAAGGATATATGTGTCACAAAAAAATCAATACTAATTTAGAAGGTTCAAAAGCCTGATTATCTTTGCTGTAAATATAGTAAAAAGCATATAATAAAAAAAAGAAATAAAAAGATCAAAAAAATTAAAAAACCAGAATTACCCTGTGTTATTATAAGCAAATATGGGCATAAAAAAGATATAAAAAAAGTTGAAAAAAGAAAAATGAAAAAAATTTATGTTTGCAATGGTGGAATAATTAACTTTGTAGATATTATAAACAAGATAATGCAATAATAATAGCAGCTGACTTTATTCATTATAAAACTAAAAAAATAAAGGAGTTTATCCTCTTTAAATATATAAGGTAGAGTATAGTATCTTTAAAGATGGTAATAAAGTTATATTAGAGAAATTAATTTGAAGTAAACTAAGATTATTATTTTCAATGTATTCTTTTAGCATTGCCTTTTCATTAAAGTTATCAATAGTTAACCAAGTATTTTCACTTTCTGAATAATCTTTCCATTTAACTAAAAAGTGATATACTTCATTTTCTATTTTATGAGTAACAATTGCTTCAATTTCATAAGATTTGTATCCTCTTTGTTTTCCTTTACCTTTAATTTTTCTTTTCTTTGATAATTCTTTACTTTTTTTATAATCATCACTCGAATTACTAGCATCACTATTAATTTCATCACCTGAATAATCATTATCTATTATAGGAGTATCCGATATATCCATAGTTAAGAAACTACTTTGTAATTCAAGCATTTTATTTAATTTATTTATATTTTACTTTTCATTACTAACAACAATATCTATTAATTTTCTTTCAATAGGAAAATCAAAGTTCTCAGTTTCCCATAACTTATGATGTGGCATAGTTGGTACATTATATAACTCACAAAATTTATGTATATTTTTAATAAACAAGCAACCTTAAATTGTAAATTATAAAACTTTACATTATCCATTTTCACAACTGATTTGTTATTATTAAATCTATGAAATTTATTACCTATTGCTGAAAATTGGTTTTCAATTTTACTTCTGAAACTTCCAAATGTTTTGTTAAAATAGTCTTCTGTAATTGATAAGTTTTCACCAGGATTTTTTCTAATAGGATTCACAAAATTATCATCAGTAAAATTATAACCTTTAGTTACTGATAAATCTACAAAATATTTTAAAAATAAAGTGTAACCACCATCAACTGCAATAGTATCTTTATTATTAAGTTTTCTATATAATTTCATATTCAAGAACATACTACTATCAGAGCTATCTGAACAATAATCACTTTTAGAAGTATAAATAATCATATCATTTATATCACTAACAAATTGAGTTCTTAATCCATTTTTCTTAAATTTATAACTATATAATCTGCTACGTTTAATTTCTGTGTCGCTATAATTTATTCTAGGATCATGACTGTCGATAATCAATGTTATGTGTTTAAACAATTCTGGATTATATTTATGGGTGGATAAAATTCTTAATTTTATATTTGAAAACATGTTATCCAATGCATCATTTACTATTTTATTTATTCTTTTATAATTTTCTTCATCTATCCAAACTTTTTTATAAAAATTAAAAAAGGAACTTTGAGGAATAAATTTATCAATATCATCTTTTCCTGAAATACCAGATACTAAATGGTATAATAAAAATAAACCTTTTTCTACTTCAAAATAAGGAGCAGGATATTCTTTATTAGTATATAATACAACCAAAAAGAAAAAGACTGCAATATATCCTAATTTTTCTAGTAATTTTTTTTAATAATATCAATGTACTTGATATATTTTATTTCTGTTCTATGTTTATACTTATTATTAATGATGGGCCAATTATAATTTAAAAAAGCCCAATGCATTATAAGTATAGAATTTACTTCAGCGGTAATCAATTTATTAATATCCATTGTTATTATTTTTATATTAAAAAAAATTCAATTTGTTTTTATGATAAAATAAAATAGTTTTAATTTTAGAAAATAATCTTACAAACTATAAAATCCTTACTATCCATAAAAATAAAAATAAAAAAAACTAAAACTATTAGTATATCGCCACTGCTCAAAAATTAACAGGCACTTTATCATCGCCCTAAGAAGTGATGATCCATCTGTGCTGGTTCCAGCTCTTATAGAAAAAGAATTCTAAGAAAACATTGACAGCCAGCAAGAATTAAAATATCTAACAAAGCATTCCGCCGCAAAAGAGTATCTAACAAATGCGCTCAACTGCTCCTAGGCAGCATTCGGTGAATACTTGGAAACCAATACTGCAACAACTATCAATGACCTCACAGAACAGGGAAAGAAAGACATCGCCATGATACATTCTATATTGAACGATTATTATACTAATTGTCTTAAGCTGGTTTTCACAACAAGAACCAATGAGCGAACGCCTTTCGTGGAGCATGTGCTCCCGATATTCAAGTACTTCGGTACATGGACAAACCTCGTTGGGTTTTTATGGTAAGCAATACCTTTTGGTATGGGTTGAAGTAAAAGCTGATTGTTCTAACGGTATTTCTGGATTCCATGAATAGGTGTGATATTGGATCCAATTCACAAAAAAATGTTATGGATGGAATTGGGTTCAATTCTACTAAACTAGAAAGAATTCTTGCAGAGTGCTCAGGGTATATAGTACAAACATTTAAGTTCGCTAATAAGCTAATTTGAAAGATTGAGGCATAGTGAAAAAACGCGGGTTTATTTACATGCTGATATATGTGTCATGTATGATATTAGGGAGATCGATGGTACTCACACCAAAGAAGATACATTAAAGCTAATGGAATGCTCCCACCATTGCTTGAAAGTCGAGATGAAGAAGCAGCAGTCAGCATCATGGAACACATTCAACAAAATACGCATAGTGGGATGTGCAGTACCAAATTGGCTATAAATTTACAATAGTTTTTGATAAATCTAATAAATTGCTTGCTGCCATATTAAATTATATCATCCATTTTGATATTTTATCAATTTTATGACATCATGTGACCAAAATCATGTATTCAATGATTATAAAAATTGAAAATCCATAATATAAATAAAGAACGACCCAATGGATACAACAAACTATACACTACTGATTACAAATGAAGTAAACTCAATTATTGCAAATTATTGGCAATTCCTAGATTGGAATTGGCCTACTGTACATAATAAATATAAACATAGAACTGATTTGAGACATATTAAATTCATAGAAAAAATTAAGGATGAATTGTTATGTAAATTAGGTTATGTTGCTGTATTTTATTTTCTAGTAGTTTTATATACAAATAAGGAATATCCCGGACCTTACTTTGAAATTGAAAAAGGATTGTTTTTATTATATCATTTAGTCTCTGGAGTATGTAGTGAAAAATTTGAAAAATACTTACCACATAGCACATTTCATACATTTTATAAAAAGTTTTGGATAGATGAGGACAACTATAAACGAATCAACAAAATAGTAAATGATTCAATGAATAAAATGTTTTCATCTATCAAATTACGTATTCTATCTGCTAGAAAGCATAATCCCGACTTATTTAAACATGTAACACTTGTATTGGATGGCCATGATTCAAGAATTAACTATGTAGATACTGAAATTGACCACTTTCAAAGAATGTATTCTTATAAATTTAAGAAGAATAGAATACGTACCCAGTTTGTTAGTGATATGAATGATATGATTATTTATACTTCTAAAAGTGACTTTTGTTCTGATAGCTCAGATGGTAGCATGTTTTTAAACATGAAATTATTTAAATATATACATGAGAATGACATAATGGCAGTTGATGGTGGATATACTTTATTTATCACGCAATTTACAGAGCTTGCTAATGAAAAAGGATATAACTTTAGCCATGATAATTTTGTATACCCTATACGTAAAAATGTAAATGAGCCCTTAACGATTACTGAGGATCATTTTAATAAGACATTTGGAAGTTTTAGGACAAAAGTTGAGAATCAATTTTCAGAAATTGGGAATACATTCTGCCGATTCAATAATAACAAGTCAGTTGTTAAAATGGATAACATAAAATACTATAATCTGCAATTTTGTGTAGCTTGTTTATTAAAAAATATAACAAAATTGTAGAAATGTTCAATATTCCTATTTTACCACACTATAAACTATGGCACAGTAATGATTTTAATTTTCCAGTAGAGCATAAACTAATTGATATAGTGGTCAGCAATGATAGACAAAATAAAGATAAACTAGATAAAATGATCAGATTGCAAAATGACCTGCTTGATATGGCTATATCAAATGAAGAAATGATTGTTGATAATGAATCTGATAATAATTCAAATCAGAGTAATAGTAATAATGATGATGTTCCAAGATTTAATGAGCGTAGTAAAAAAATAAAGCGAAATAAAGGGAAACAACGAGCAATGGCATCATATAAAATAGAAGAGATTATTAGGCATAAAACTGAAAATGGTACATATTTTTTTGAAGTAAAATGGGTTGGATATAGTACTGATGATAACAGTTGGTTATCAATTGATAAGTTCTATCAAAAGGATTTATTGAAGGAATATATCAATAAGCATAATCTTGGTATATTATAAAATTGCATACTCTGGGTAATATATCATTGATACCATATTATTTATAAATATTGATTATATTTAAGGAATGATTGAATTGAAACATAAATAAAATGGGTTTCCTATAATAGCTTTAATAGGTTTAGTTTTTTTCTCTTTCTTGTTTTCTTTTTTTTCAATTTTCTCATCTTCAGTGTTATTAGATTTATAAACAACAAATTTTTTATTTTTAGGAATATGAAGCTTACTATGTTGACAGCAAAGGTAATCCTTTTTACTATCAGGTAAATTTGTTCTGATTTTTCTACCACAAAACTAACCATCACGTTTTCCTTTTTTAAATTTATGGGTACAAAAATCATTATTCATGCTCAAGTATAAAAAGTAGTCTGTTGAAAACAATGACTTTATTTTATTTTGTAATTTCATTTTTAATTTTTCTACAATATTTTTATTAATGTAAGAATCCAATTCATTTTCCATGAATACATCTAATTCTTTGTTAAGATCATTACGTAATTGGATATGGTTGATTGGGAGGAATTCATTTAATGCAACATTTTTATTGAATCTTTGAAACAATTTCTTTTTTCAAATACAAAAATTCAATTTTTGTCAAAAAAGTAATTGAGTTTGAAATTTATTTCTTAGTATAAATTAATAGTTTTCTGATAACATTTCTATTAAATGCTCTCGAAACCTATATTCATTATCTTGCTATAAATTCAGTACTATTTACAGCATTTTCTTCAACTGGTATATAACATAATGTGAATTCATACCTGGCATTCCTTTCTTACCAATTATTTTTATATATACACAAAATTCAATTTTTTGTATAATTTGGATTTTTATAGCCAATAGATTTCTTACAGCCAATAGTATTATCTAATATCTAATTGGAGTTGGATGTCCCCCATACTCTCTGTACAATGCGTCGGTGATAAAATCACGTTACTGTCAACTAGCCTACTACCTTCAGGCAAATGGTCTTTTATTGAATTACGATCTGCTGACGTCCTGTGCAACTACCAAAGTCGTTACACATGAAAGCGTGTGTTTGAACTTCTTTTCAAATTGAAGGTAAAAAATGCATCTGCTATTTCAGAAGTAAGTTAATGAATGTGATAGACTGAAATTCTGTCTTCTTAGGAATTGCTTGAGGAGCAAGATGAGCTCACTCAATTACTGATCAAGGAGCACAGCGGTGATGTACTTGTCAAGAAAGGCGACACTATATATGCCAACTTGAAACGCGTCACAAACAGCACTTCTTAATTCTACCAACAATCATCCCTTCTTATATATCTTCTCTGGTGCATTACTTCTGTATACGCTTTGTTGATTGTAAATATGATTTAATATAGTTATAACGAAATTTTGTGCCATTATTAAATATTGTGGACATCCTACACTGGGCTTGCAGGGGAATATCAAGGGGTAGAAAAAAGCTTGATATTATCTTGATATACAGCTTTATTATAAAATATCAAGATGTTTTCAAACACCTTGATATTCAGCTTTTCGAGTAAATATTAAGGTTTTTTTACACCTTGATATTTTTATATGCATATAGTCCCCCAAGCTTATGATTTGATTACATCATGCATGTAGATGTCTATAACGGTCTTACCATACATTGCATATGGACCAGGTGCCTTCTGTAGTAGGTTCGTAAAAAGAAGGATTACGCATTGCATATTTTCGTTCTTTATATTACACATATAGTAAATGGACAAAGCATGCTATTGGTTTTTATATTCATGGTCTAATATATATATTATT